>NW_010330860.1:0-4556 GCF_000700745.2 Antrostomus carolinensis
CAGTAAATCAATCCCAGAAGAATGAAATGAAATCAAAGATCAAGTGTGAAAATAAACACGACTAGGAAAGTGTATGAGAAAGCATCTCTCCTCCTTCCTGTTTAAATCAACCTAACAATGACTAACTTACATGAGATTTACATGATCTTTGCTAGCCTTTCTGGATTTGATAACCTCTTTTCCAGGCCTATGAGGTCTCCTGAGCTACCACTCCTCGATTTCTACTGCTTTTATAACATTCTTGTCCCTTTATAATTTCATTTACACCATTCTGCATGGAAAGGCACAGGCTAAATTCATACCTGCTAGCTCCAAGAGGGAATTTAAGTTGGCGTCCCTTAGAAGAGAGTTGAAAGAGCATGTGTCAGTGGGTCAGTATATCACCCAAGAGACTGTTTAAAAATAGCAAAAGCACACGATCTGGAGAGGATGAAGGAAACCTTTAAGATGAAATAAACATTGCATCTAAAATATTCACGCTGAGACCTTAGTGCACAGGATGTGCATATGTTACCCAGAAAACCAAATCTGGCTTCATCAGTTTCACAGTCAGAAATATCATAAGAGCAATTCCTTAATATCTGCTTTATATAGCAGCCACACTGTGTCCAATATTAAACGCAAAGACACAGCCACATTTGCTTTCCAGTGTATGTTAAATAAGCAAACACACTTGACAGAAGAAACGTGAAAATCTCCACCTTTATGTAAGTTGGATACCACAGCACACTGCTACACAACCACCGATAAATACACACACCCCACAGAACACGGCACTCTCTTTCTAAGGCAGAGCTGCTTTGCTTTCATCTTTTCTGCTATCTGTGGAGACTGCCATGATGAGACTGACTGTATGAAGGGCTGCCTTGAGCAGTTAAATGAACTTAATGAGCTGTGGGAAAAATATGCCTGAGAGGCGGTCCTTGAGCTTTGGTTTTTCTACTTCAGGAAGTAAAAGAACGTGCCAAGACAAGATACAGGCAAATGAAACATCAGGAACAGTATCTAAAAGTTTAAAAAAAAATCTTTCAGAATCAATTTTCAGGATCATTTTAAAACACTGAACTATATCCCAGAACTTTTAGAACGCTGAAGAAAACCAGGAACATGAAAATCTTACCTAAAAGCTCTGAGTGAAGAACAATCCAACAACAGAAGTAAAAAATTGAACTACCAGAACCCTAAATTGATAATGTTACAATCCCTGGATATGTTTCCTGTGGTTTTATACACATTAATATTTTAATGTATTCATTTAAAGACTAGTCCTGGAAAGCTACCCAAGCAGATGGACCTTGCTCCGAACTGGAGTCCCTTGTAAGTCAGAGGGCCTGCAGAGAAGACATTATGGTTTGTCCAAAAATAAATTGTTTTGCAGAACAGGAACCTTCTGCATAAGTAGAAAACGCATGCACATGATGTGTTCAATTACTACAAGAACCTTCATTTTTCATTTCCTCACAAATGTTTTGCTTTGCCTTTTTTCACAGCCAGGTTCTATGCTCATAAAAAGATCCCAAGCAGATCCTAAAGACCCTAAGAAGGCCAGTAGTAGGCTTACATGTTCTCTCCCCCTTAGTGCTAGAGAAATTAAGATTTTTTAAAATGCCACAGTCCCTAGGTCAATGACCAGAATTAGGAACCTTCAAATTTTCTAAGCATAATAAAAAATACTCTTTAAAAAAGGCAGGAATGGTAATATTTGAAAGCTCTAAAAATGTAAATTGTGGTCCTGCTTTGATTTGCTTTTCAATTTTTAAAAACAGAGACTACTTAGATATAGTGATAAAATTAAAAGGTAGCCACAGAGTTCTTATCAGACTTGTCCCATATGAAGACAAGAAGCAACTAATGTTCTGTATTTCAGAAAAAAAAGTTCTAGCTTATAAAATATAACCTTTTCCATCATTTCAACTCTTCTGTATATGTGCCATTGACTTGAACAGGCAAATCTGACTGCTGTGAAGGTGTCTGCTGCCTTGACTCAGAGCAAGCTACCAAAGAAATAATAATTATTCCTGATGGGATAAGGACAGGAAAGTTTTCTCCAGCTCATCAAATATATAGGATCGTGGCCTCAACCTTCGAGGCAATTATAGCTAATTACATCTTTCACTGAGTGATCAATACTAGGTGAATAGTATGTATAAAAAGAATTATGATACATAAATTACTTCTAGTACTTCTTATTCTGTCAGGATCTTCTGAATGAAAACTAGTGATTTCTTACTTAATCACTCATCAGATCTGTTTTACACTCATTATGTGGCATAAACATCAGTTTGTATTGGATTTCCATCAGTTATAATATGATCTTCATTGGATATACACTGTGACTTGCTGCCAAAGTCAGTCCAATAACCATTGAAACAAAATTTATTAGCGTTATGCTAAGGAAAGTATGAATAGGTTTAAGGCAGAAAATGAACACTGCAAACTGTAAAAAGCAAAAGCAAAGATGCTTTTGCATATATTCTTAAAGAATGTGAAAGTGAACTGGAGAAAACATATACTCTAGAGCCTACTTTGTTTTAAGCTGAGTATTTTTCAGAGGAATCATTAAAGACTTAGTCTATGAACACTGCATCCAAAAGAGGAACATTTTTTCTCCTGCCGGGGCAGATTTGCAGGGAGGAGGCTCATTTCTGCCTTGCTGGTCTGGCAGGCAGCAGAGCTCTATTCCTCTGATCAAGAGATCACTTTCATAACCACTTTTCTGAGGTCACAAATGAGTCTGCTGCAGTCACGCAACCCCTCGCCTACCAGAGCTTACTACAACAATACAGGTTCACGGAAATCTTTTAAAGAGGCAGCCCATCCTTTCAACCCACGCAGATATAAGGCGCAGACATGTTTTCATATGGACTTCCCCAAAATATGTCACAGGACTATTTTATTTCAGTTCAAGCAGGGAAGAAAGGTATAGTTTGGAGTTTTATCTGGATGGAGTCATGTTGCCTGAGTAGAATTAAATTAAAGTTTAAGATAAATAGCTTTCAAACGATACTGGCACCTTTTTCAAATATTTATCCAGCCTGTTCCTTTTTATCATTTTAAAGATTCATGTCTGCCAAACATATGCTACTGTGAATTATGCTAATTAAGACATTTAAAAGCCATGGTAAACAGTCAAACAAACATTAGATTCAATAAACAACAGATACGATTGCCTTGAATTAACCACTGTCCTGCTGCAGTGTTAGAAACACCAATGATATAGAAATGGTAGATCAGGAAACAGGCTTACTATCAAAAATTTATTCTGAAGAAATACTGTGAAAATACGAGTACCAGTTAGAGCTTGTTTCTAGGTCAGAAAAGCCCATTTTATATTTTGGCTGACAGTGTCCCACAAATGACCAACATACTAATCTGTTGTATGGATGTGCCTTGTAGGTGGTAGCTGGAATGGCCTTTGGGTGATGGGGGGCAGGTGAGAATTTAAAGAAAAAGGTTAAAAATATTTTTCCTCTTACAGTAAATCAACTCTACCCAATGAAGGAGGGGTTTGGCCTATTTTCACAAGCAGTGCTATGAAAGCAAGCCTTGTTGTTCCATCATGAATTATTCGCACTAATTACATGAAATAAAGTTTTCAAAAGCTGTTAAATTACTTTGGAGCCTACAATTTAAAAAATTAAGTTGAATGTATTGCTCATTGACATTTTAGAAGGATTAGTATACAGATACATTTCATTTAAAGGCAGCACAAACAGGCTTGCCCAAACCATCTTTATAATCCAGCTTAAATAAGTAACAATAGGAATGAGGGCACAGCGTTAAGCCTGTGGAGGACTCACAGCGTGGGCCAAGATGACTTGTTTGCACATTGTCCCACAAGTTCATTGCTACTCTTAGCCACGCTAGCCAGGTGAAAGCTTGTTCAGGTGCTCCCATAAATGCTACAGGCAGCTTCAAGGACTTCAGAGATGCACCCACAGGTTGTGAAGTGCCCTTGGCTTCATCCAAAGTGATATTCAGGCTTGACCTTGATGTGTATCTTCACCCAGCTCAAGCAGTGGGAGAGGTCCCCTCCCATCTGCACTGCAGCTTGCTGTTTACACAAAAGATGACCTCCTGGTCTAGCTTTGATATGAAACTAATGACACTCCAAGGTCAGCCTCATCTCTGCTCCAGGTCTCGCCTATATTTATGGAGGGGAATTAATCTGGAAACTGGACAGGAGATTGTAAGGTTACTGCTGGTGAACCTCACTGTCAGAGCCTGGCGCGCTCACGTCATGCAGAGGAAGTCAGGGCAGCGAGGCAGGCTCAGCCTCAGATGCTGAGAATCACCACAGTTCCTCAGCTGGGACAAAATGCTGGTGGAGGTGATGAGACACTGATCTATAAAGGGACTAATTGGATAAAAAGTAAAAAAAGTTGGATACTAATACTAAAAGTTGGATACTAATACGGGTATTTAATTAAACAGCAATTTTTCCTTTCTAGTTATCCAAAGAGATACATGAGAATACTGCTGTGCTACTTTACCTTTACAAACAAATTATACTGTTCTTCTGGAGGCAGTTGGCAAAAAAAATTATTGGTACCAGC
>NW_010330860.1:4573-21839 GCF_000700745.2 Antrostomus carolinensis
GAATGAGTTTACATATGAGTATTTCAGGGTAAACAATTGCTAGAATATTTGCTGCTCAGCTCCATTCTGCACTGCAGTCTGGCCACAGAGCTAGTACCTAAAAGTCTTGCCTTACTGAGAGTCCTTTTTATGTTTTTTATTACATGAAAATAAAATATT
This sequence comes from Antrostomus carolinensis, assembly GCF_000700745.2. Classification (NCBI taxonomy): domain Eukaryota; kingdom Metazoa; phylum Chordata; class Aves; order Caprimulgiformes; family Caprimulgidae; genus Antrostomus; species Antrostomus carolinensis. Next base: position 4,733 of record NW_010330860.1, read on the forward strand.
TGCAATATTTTTTCAAGAATATGGCCTCTTTTTCTCAAAGACAGTGTGGTGAATTGCTCCCTTTTCTAAGGAGATGCAAGGAGGCGTCTAACAGATATGCCTAAGTACCACTGGACCTCCAATTCTAGAGAAATATTTTTTCAATAATTTAGTATAGTGAAATCAGGATAAACAATGACCTCTGATCTGCCAATTTCCAAGTAATTACCACAGGCTTTCCTCATTCTCTCCTCTGCTCTGAAAACTTGCACCTGACAGTCAAAGATCTGTACACCACCTATATATATAAGAGAACATGCAGGCAGTAATCTCAATTAGCTGAAAATCTGCCTTTACATTATTTTTTTAGTCCTTTTGTGAAGTTTATTTAATTTTAAAATTATCGAGAAATGTAATCCAGATCACTTATACTCCAACTAATAAACCAAAATAAAATGATTTCATATTAGTGTAATATAAATCACTATTTAATAAATAAATTGACTTTAAATAGTTACTAAGAGGTATTCTTTCATTAGAAATAAGTTTAAGTACTGTAAGAAATTACAGTAATTACAATCAAGCTTTAAGGATTTTCGAGTAACTCAGTTAGATACAGGAAATATATCAAGCATGCTCAAAAAAAACCCTTCAACTCTCACCCTCTTTGTGCTGCCCCAACATACTGTAGATACTCGATGCCCAGCTACCTTTCTACCACAACCCAGTGCTATCCAGCCCATTTTTGTCTGGAAGTGGAGGAAAAAAATGTTCCATTACTGCAATGTAAATAAAGCTCTAGCTTGGCCAGGACTGCTGAAGGATAGCCGGGACTATACAAGTAGAAGGCAGATTAAAGAGGACAGCAAATAGTGCAGCTGCAGAAATTAGTTTAAAGCAAGTCGTGGTGACTGAGCCTTCTGCACATGATGCTCCGCACAACCTGTCCTAGCACAGCTGAGCTTCTGCCTGACGTGCAGGATGAGAAAGGGAGCTGGAGTGCCCAATCATAGTGCCTCAGCCAAGGCAACACAGTCGGGAGTCGACAGAGTCAAGGCAGTTTGGGGCAGGCTGGGAACAGGGCAGATGGAACATTCTTCGGCCTGATGTATTTTCCACTGCCCAGATGTTCCCCAGTCGACACGAGCTGTGAGACACTGGATGCGCCAGTCCCGGAGGGTGTTCTGACCCCTGGGAAGCGCTAAAGAGGCCCAGGCCTGCCCAACATTGAGGAGGCACAAAGGTATTTTGAAGCTCTTCTCCCACTTGGTCCCTGTGCCAAGTTCAGCTGTGGTGCGGGAACTCAGCTGTGGCACAAGATTCATTTTGTACATTCGCTTGATGAGCTAAAATACCATCTGAGACCAACATGTAGTTAATTGCTGTGAGAACAAAACTTTGAATTTCCTGACCTATTCAAAGTTCGAATTTCCCATTAACTCCACACTCCCATACTAACAGATGGTATACAGGGAGTAGTTTCAAAACTCCCTGCACCAGAGCGTATGCAAAGAGAACAAGATGGGCTGACTTGCACACCCCTGGAAACCTGCTCTTTACATGCAGAATGATAAACTTCTAAATAAATCAATTAATGTGCCCAAGCAGCCCCCCCCTTCCAGGCAGATAATCCTGGCTGAAACTGTTACGCCAAAGCTATCCCTGCCATGGGGAGCTGGAAAAGCAGTGGTTAGCAGAGCTGACTCATCAGCTGACTAGCCCACAACATCAGCCACAAAGGACCAAGAATGCCGGTGGTGGCATGAAGAGTGTGGGTGGGAGCAAGGAATAAGCAATCATCTGGCAGCCTAATGCAGTAGGGAGGGTTGACAACAATTCATTATTTCTTTCCCCCCTCCCGCCCTAAGGCTTCATCCCTCTGCTGCAGTGATTCTCATCATCTTGACGCTGTGGTAGGGCTCTGTGCAGGGGATGGAATGAAAGGTACATCCCCTCCCTGTGGCCCATGCAATGAAAGCATCAGCAGGCTATCTGAGCTCACCACACCCAGACCACATAGGGCAAAAGGCCCTCATGGAGGAGAATGGAAAAGAGATTTGCCTAGTCCCTCTTTCGCCCAACAAGAGATGAGAACAATGTCTTACTGGCAAAAAAAAAGAGAGCATTGCTTTCCCACCAAAGTCAGTCTATTAGTAGAGAGAAGAGATAGAGAGACAGTTCTGGAATGGCAAGGGCAGATGTAAGAAAAAGCTCTTAGGGATGAAGCAAGGAATACAGGGAAAAGGGAGCATGTTGTAGCAAAGATGGGACAAGAGGGAAAAAAAATCTGTATGAAGAAAACAAGAAAATCTAGATGAGGAAGATGCAAAAAAAAGAAAATAATTAAAAAAGAGGTGACGTGGGTTATATCTAGAAAGGCCACTAGAGAAAAAGAGGTAGAAAATATTTCTCAAAAATTCAAGAAGAAAACAGACTAACAAACTACAGACACTGAAAGGGGGAAGGAAAGTCACCAAGGTAAACAGCAAAAGCGCATACAGGAAAAATAAAATTGGCAGATTTATTTAAAATCTTGACATGAAATTACACTTATAAAATCCCCCAAATTGTTCACGTGTATCCCATTATCTCTATATAAATCTGAATTCACTTTCCAGTGTTCTTTCCCTCCAGCAGCCTGCTACCACTGCAAATCTGGCTGCAATATGGCTAGCTGGTCCGCAGTCTACCTAGCATGAAACACTCTCTAGCTAAATTACTGGAGTGGTGAGGGTGTGAGCTCACCCTTTCCCACCTTCAACTTTTTCAATGGCATTTTTACTTTGATTCCTAAAAACACATTTAAATTCAGGCAATGCAGTTTTCAAAACACTGGGTCAGATTTTGAAGGCCTGACTTGTATTACTCCACTAATGCCAAAGTTAAGCAAAATATAAGAAATTAAGGACTTGACCAGTTGTCCTTATGTTTTCTCCCCAACCAAACCTCTTGTTTTCTAAGAAGAGGCTTTTTGCCCAGATTTTGCCTACAGTAGACTGCCTCAGTGGGAATGAGATTAGGTTTCCCACTGTCCTCTTCATCTTTGGAAAGTTTCTATTACAATTCCCAATCTCTACTACAGGCATTTCAGGGCTTAAAAGTCATCCCCAACATGTTTTTCACATGCTGCTGGATGTATCATTTGGAAATTAAGCCATGGAGGGTCACAAAATTGTAGTTTGCCGTTGCAGCTTTTCTCTAGCTGGAGAAACCATTTCTCCTGGTTTTTGCTAGGATAGGGTTGATTTTCTTCTTATTAGCTAGAAAGCGCTGTGTTTTGGTTTCAGTGAGGTTGTTCTGAGAACAATGTTGATAACTACAAGGACACCGTGCCTGGGCAGTGTCCAAGAACAGAGGACTGGAAGGGGGAAGTGGAGAAGAAAAGTGTAGTAGTTAGTAAAACCCAGAACTGACAGTTGGATGTGCCAATGAGATATTCCATGTCATATTACGTCATGTTTACTATATTAACCAAGATTGACTGGAAAGGGGTGTCGGGGGGGGATTCTCTTGGGAATCACTCTGGCTCGCTTTTCGGGGATTGCGATTTTGGTTTCAGGGTTCCTTTTCACTCTTCCAGGATCATTATCAGCATGTGATGAGCAATTGTACTCTGCATCACTCATATATATATAGTTGTTATCATTATTACTCTTATTATTCTAATTATTTTACTTTTATTTCACTCTAATCATTAAACTGTTCTTATCTCAATCTATGAGTCTCCTCACCTTTACCCCTCCAATTCTCTCCTCAGTTCCCTGGGTGAGGTGGGGAAAAGGGTGGGGGAAGAGGGCTGCAAGTGGCTGTGTCTTGTTTGGCTGCCAGCTAAATTAAACTATCACACCATTCCACTTTATTTCTTGAACTAATACTAAGCTAGTTGAATATTATCTTCAGAGATTCAGAAGATGGAATATCTGCTGAAGCTAGAATATCTAAAGCAAGCACGCTAACCCCTGCCTGGGGATTGTGACTTGACTTGACTTGCCTTGATTGGTAGAAGACAAGAAACAATAAAGAAATTCCTCTTTTCCAAATGACCTCTTGGAACCTGGTATCCCTGTACTGTTGCTGCAAGGGGAACATCCACTGTCCAGAAACTGACCTCTCCTCCCACCTCATTCTGCCTAAGGTAACTATCTCAGTCACACTGCTGGTTTTAAAGATATTATCAATTACCACCATTGTACTTACAAGGTGTGATCATGAAGCAAACCTTCAAACTGACATTATCTCTGCTTTCCTAGCCATAAGTCATCAGCAACAAATGTAGGGTGGATCACTGTCCCCAAATAATGTGACGCTTACTACCAAATTTATTAAATATTTCTAAAGTGCTTGCTAGCATCAATAAGAACAAAGACTGAATAGTGCAATACATTATACCTTCAAACTCTCTGCTATGTCACCAAGTATATATTTGGCTCACAAGAAAAAATCTTCCCTTAAATAGGTATATAGAGCTGTATTACTAGGGTTTAATCATTATACAGTTGTGATGGTTCTGAAGAAGTGTTGAAAACAATCAGTTCCTGTTGAACACAGTAATTTGAAGGCACCCTGTACCTTGCATGACTGGACCTTTAATAACTATTACAGTAATTCCTGTGATTTTAAACATCTCTAATTTTTTCACATAAATATTACTTTTTTGAGATGTACAGCCTTTTTCTTTATGCAGTGTTGCAAATTAAGACATTAAAATGTATGGAAAGAAGAAATGCAATTCCATTTTTCTCCACTTACTGTCTTAGCCCTTGTAAAAAACTATTGGAATATTTTCCACATGAATCCTTGCATTCATCAGTTCAAGATGTATTATCTATGTTAGATTATTTCTCCTCTCAAGAAATGTTTTCATAAAGTATTATTTATTGAGCCATTTTCCCGTATGAGGTTTATAGGGGTCATTTGATGTCACAATATCATTTGAATACGTTATTTAGAACAAAATACAGGGGTTTTGTGACAAGTTTTCACTGACACTGATATACAACACGATACTAACACAGAAGACAGCATTTTCTCTACAGATGTTGAAACACTCTGGGGAATATATAAGATTAACAGAAGGTGACATACATGTTTTGCAACCATACAATTAGTAAAATGGTTATGAAACTGTTAATGGACTAGAAAAATAAAACTTAAAATATGTTGGGTTTTGATTAAGAACTGATCTTTGCTTGTTTTCAATCTTCTTCTCTCAACTTCTTCCAGCTCTTTCCAATATGTAAGTAGCCAATTCATATTGCAGGTTCAGAGGTAAATGGGAATATTGAACATTTTATTTATTATAACAAAAAACTACAGGCAGAGATTTACTTCCTATATATACCTTCAACTTGATATATTCCTTGCAGATATGAAAAGGGAATGCATTGAAGGGATTTCAATGGAATTTTAGGGACACAGTAAAACCATGTGATATGTATTTGGCAAGACTGTTATATAGCATTGAGCTTTCACAAAAGAAATTATGAGCTTCTTTGAAAGAAGTTTCAAAGTCTGTTTGTAACTTCTCTTAGTAAGCATTTGATTTACTCGACTGATATGCATTCTGCTTCCACATCTACTCATACAGATATCAAGATTTTAGAAAATTTATCAGTTGCATTATCTACATGATTGCAGAAAAATTATAATCAAATTAAAACTGGATTTATAAAGGGAAATCTGCTGTGCCTCATCTAAAAAAAATATTTCATTTCATGGTGGTGAATGTTCAGAGCACCAACTAATATGTTGCTGCTACATTAGACAGAGGAGAAAAGCATCTATGTTAGTCAGTTGGGATTTTCTTTCCAATAATAAAAAAGACACTAGACCAACTACAAATAAATGAAAACAAGCCCTTCATATTAATCCATTGAGCCAAACTGTAGGACTAATCACATAGCAAAATTAAGTAAGCTTTGCAGAAACCAGCTCCTATCTCATGTTTTATGGTTTCCAAGCATCTAAGTAAGATCTAGTTGCAGCCTAGAAAGACAGGCGTCTTGCACAGATTCAGCGGTATAAATCATGTGATAAATCATAAACTTTTGTGTTTGACTAAATCATCAATTTATTTATTCACTTTCATACTTCTATAAACCTACCAGTTACCTGCAGCTCTGCTTCTACCTAACTAGATTTTTGTGCAGGAGGAATTGATGGGTAACCCAGGAATGATTTCAGGAAGGGCATTTCATCCATAAAAGGCAATGGTGAAGAAAGTGAATGACGGCTGTAGAAGAAAGAGCCAAAGCTATGGAAAGAAAAGTGAGGGTTGATGAGAATAAAGATGTGATAGGCAAGGGTTATTACAATTACATGGCCTTAATAAGAAAAAGCTGGGCATAGAGATGCTCACAGAGGTGGCAGAGCAAGTTGCTCAGTCAGAGAAATGGGCAAGAAAGAGAAGCTAGTAGCTATGTTTTCTGTGGAGCACAAACACCAGTGATGTCAGGAAAGCCTGCAATACAGAGGTTCCAAAACGATGAAGATACAAGATTTGGACAACAGTCTTTGTATCACGTTCAGAAAGGAAGTTATGGTCCAGAAATGGTGGACCATAAGATGTCCCCAGGGTACAGAGGCAAGACAGACAGAGAGGGTAGAACATGGCCTCAGCTGGACCCCAAGGAGGTGCCTGATGTTTGGGGTTGGGGCTGTCCCTGGTGCCCCAGAGCTTCCCTGCTCCTGGCTGCAGTGGTGGGACAGGCCCTGGTTGGGAGACCCTGATGGACACTATGGGGACCCTCCATCCCTCAGGGAGCAGCCAGCCCTCACGGCACCCTGGCAGGTGCTTCTGACAGCAGATGCTGGAGCAGCAGTGATGTCAGCAACCAAATGGACAGGGGTTTAGGAGAAAAGAAAGGAAGTGCCAGTCTTGTCCATGGACAGCATGCAGACCAAGATATGGTAAACTGTTTTAGAAATTACACAACAAGGAAGACTGAAAGGCATGAACTGAAGAGATTTCAGTCTTCTCCAAGACTGTGAGGACTGGTCAGAAAGTGGATAATAAATTAATAAAGAAATCCTGAGAAACAGTGTCTTCAGGTCTCCTGATAAAGTTCTTTCTCCCATGTCAACACTGAGTAAATGCCTCAGGCTGCTACTCAGAGATGTCACCACTGAGTGTTGCACGACATTAAATAAGATATTTAATACACTAATGCATTAAATATTTACTACATTAAATAAGATATTTCCAGATATTGGCACACATTTTCTGAAGCAGTAACTAGGTTAACTAGTACTGCCCACCTGAATTCTAGTGAGGTGTTTTGTTTATTGCTAGCATTTAATTTAGATTTCATTTGCTTGTTTTAAAATCATTTAAAACTCCAAGCACAGTATGTAAAAAAACTCCACGCACTCCAAGTACATTCCAAAAAGTCAATAAAATGCTATCAGTAAACAAAATTTAAAATTAATTTGTCACAGGCTAAATAAAATCTTGAAAAGACACAATGAATTACAGAAAACCCTCAGGGCACTTAGCCTTGCCCTCTTCCTTGTCTTGGTATCCTCTTGTCCCTGGGTTCAGCCATTCTAGTGGATCTTTAGGACTATTAGAGATGGAAACACATTTGGCCCCTCAGAATAAAACATGGGTCACTCACTGACAAAACATGCACATATCCACTATAAGACAGGAAAAAACAGACACATACAGACAACATAGAGAGAGCAATTAAAAAAAAAAGAGATAATACTGATGCTGATGCACATGACAGGCAATGGTCTCAGAGCTTCAGTGGCCCAACAATTAGCAGGACTTTGGGGAAGCAGAACAAGAAAGAAGTTTTTAAAAATAAAACTCTTGAAAGTAGATAATTAAACATATCTGTGAGTGGTTAACACATAGAAGCAACACAGCATTTATTTGAAAATCTGGTAAGCAGATGATGGAAGCCAGTTAAGAGTCTGGCTATTTATCCTCTCCCCTCCAGCCTACGCTTCATATATAAGGTATGAAGTCCAGTTGAAAACCAGGATAGGAAAAAGTGGGTTTAAATACAATTTTAAATAATATCATTTTGTCTAGTCTTGACACACCTTTGCAACCTCTGCATTTACCCTGCTCCCATGCTTAGCCTTCAGACTGCATCTCATGGATTTCTCAGAGTCGCAGCAACCACCATGCATTGCTAGTGAGGCATATGAGAGAGACAGCATTTCAGAACTCCATGAACTGACTCTATGAAAGTACTACAAAGTCCAGAAGCTAAATGGTAGTCTTGTAATTAAAAATATTTTTTAAAAGTCTTAAAAAGGAAGCATTGTTTTAGATTTACATCTGAATTATAGGCTTTTAATTCAAGATATTAATGGATTTGCAGCTTTCTATCTCCATGGACCACAAGTATTATCCTGAGATTTGCCTTGGCATAGCCAACATAATTGTATAGAAGCAAAAGGTTGAAGTTACCTGATCTGGCAGGCACCAGAGAGGTATGTCTGCACTGGACATGATGGAGATCTTTGCACACTGCACAGAGATCTTTGAGCTAGCTCTAAGGATATTGGTAGGGCACACACTGTCTTATGCTGCAACATGGAGATAACAGGATCTTGAAAAGAAGTGTGGAGGTATTGGGATAGCAAGGTACAAGCTGTGCCTCTCAGAGGGACTAATTCATGTGGACTTATCCCCAAAGTGACATAGCCCCTCTGCTTCTTGCTACAGACCCACTGTAACATCTGCATTGTTTCAGAGTTCTCTTCAGAGAGCTTCACCATATGCTGTAAGCCAAAAGTGAGGCAGTAGCAAAGTGAGAAGGGAAACCAGGAGGAGAGTCTCCCACACTGTTCTCTAGCCTAAAACTATTTGTCTTCAAAGCCCTATGCAATTCTATTATGCCATGCTAAATTCCTTGTTCTGTTGGATAAGAGGTATTGTCTTTCCTTTGAAACATATCTGTGTTTAAAATAAGAAGCAACGTAAATCATTTTCTTGACAGTAAAGAAACACATTTCCTCTCAGAGATGGTAATCACACACAAAGCTGAGAACAAGTGTAAACCAAGACAAAGTTCATGCCTGAGGGAATGCTTTCCTACCTCCCATCCTCTGCAGCGGTGAATAGGACAGAATTATCGATAGGACCTTCTACAGTCACTGCAATTGCCAGCAACTTCTGGAGTGAAAATGCAATCTTTCCTACGATGAATACCAACCTTGTTTCCCCATCCAAGGAAAACTTGGGTTGCAGTCGAACTAAACTTATGCTAAGTTCTTTCTCAGTCTGCAATATCCAAACACAATTTAACTCAAGAAAATGAGGTCAATAAATGTTCATTCATTATAGCATAGGATAATGGAATTTGATCCATGGGGGACTATAAGTGTATTTCAACAGCTGGTACCAGGCTGGGCCAAGGAGGGCCTGAGCTGCAGAAGAAGGATTGAGGAAGCACAGCGCTTGAGCAAGATGAACATCACTGAATACAAAAGTGTGTGTATCAGTCTACTGGATTAGGTGGGCCCAGTTCTTTCCTTGACACATACCTCCATTTACTTACATCAATGCTACGTGAGATGCATGGTGTGAGCTAACCAAATGCAAGCAAACATAAAAGCCTACCAAATCAGAATGGTTAAAAATGACTAAGCAAGCTGGAGGAATATAGAGACCTGCACTTAACAGCTCAAATTATTTTGGGGACTTCCCCTAGCACTGGACCAATATAGCAGCTGTGGTTTGTGGGAACACCTATAAAACCAGCTACTGTGTGTGTCTGTGACCATGTTGTCTGGTTCTGAGTGTACTTCTACTATTGCTACAAACAGTGGAAGTCTTTCAGTGCCAAATGCCTTCAGGAGAAATCTAACAGTCAAAGATTCTCCTCCCGTCACTTGTCATTTCCTACTCTCTGGTTTTATAATCAGTCTTGCCAATACCAGGAGAAACATTGGGGCCTGCAGGGATGTTCCCTTGAACAGCATCCAACAATATAAAAGTGGTTTAAGCTATAGATCCAGAATCACAAGAGGAAGTTCTTCAAGAAGAATCATAATGATGGTGTATTTCCCAAAGACATCACAAAGTCTATAGACTCCATTCTTCTTTGTGCAGATGACTGACTCAGCCTAACAGCTTTGAGCTTGTGAGGTCTGACAATATGAACAACCCACAGCACATGAGTACCCAAGGACTACTAGAAAAGATCTGACACTTATTTGTAACTGTGGTCCTTTATTTGCCATTACTCAAAAAAAATAGGTATTGAATTTAGAGTCAGTCTCAAAATATGACACTTAACATAGTGTTGTACTGACAGGTTCCCTTGGTCTTGGAATCCAAGCAATTTAAGAGTCCTGTTGTTCTTCTTGAATACAGGCTTATTCTGAAGTAAAACCTGCTTGTAAATCTACTCTCCTTCTCCTACTGAACCCATCTTGTTTGCAGAAAACTAAAGAGAAAGCCAACTAGCAGAAGGAGGTTCATCCTCTTACAACAAGGCACAAAGAGGAGATACGGTCCTCTTCCAAGAGTCAGCAAAGGTCTCCCAAGGGTGAGAGAGATCTCAAGTTTATCCAAGAGGACATGTAGTGCAAAACATCCTCAGGTACTGGTTACACAGAATGAATGGTTTTCCCAGGAAACAAGGGGAAAAGAAAAAAAGTGAAGCATTGCTATAAGCAATATGTCACAATAAAATGGTCTCTCTGGCAATTGAAAATGTTAAAAAAACTAGTCAAAATAACCCACTGTTTGCAAATGGGTAATGTAGGGGAGAGTCAATGTGCAGCTGCTTCTCCAGAAATGAGTTCTGCCAGATCTCAGGCATGAATACATGCAGCTAGCCTGCTTAAAGTCTTGATGCTTGTACTGAAATGTCACTGATGTAGTATTTTAGCACTTGGTTAGATAATGACTTGCAGACAGTAGGTCTTCCTTCAAAGGTTTACTTACATATCACTTACGCAGCAGAACACTTTTTCCTCTTTTCAACTGCTGTATTGTTATGAAGATGATATAATTACAGAGCAGCAGAGAGTGGAAAATGTTTCTTTCATGAACACTCCCTTTTTGGCTGAAACCCTCTGAATGCTGTGGTAATTTGAATACAATGATTCAATACAGCCACAGGAACAACCTTACCTGCTACCCATTCTGACTATGAAGGTTCCTCCTCAGTGCAAGTTAATGAATATCATGCCCTAAGAAACCTAAATAGCCTAAATACTTATAGACAATCTGATAAGCTATGACTGTCAACTACAGCAACAGATACCCTAAAGACTTTTTGTATGTGTGCAAAGTCCTTATTTCTCTTTCAGGAGAGAAACCATTCGGGCATTCTGTTTTGGAACATAGCACTGGGAGTGCTCTAAATCAGTAAAAAAATTAGTTGGTTTTTTTTTTAAAAAGCCCAACTTGTCATTGTTAAACTGTTCAGATATGTTGGAGACTTCTTGACTCAAGGTATAAGCTTAAACCCTAGCTAAACAGAGAACCACAGTGAAATCCTAGATTTATAATTCAAAGTACGGGTTTTATCAAAAACTAGAGGCTTGTTGATAATCTGAAAGCCTCTATTATTTCCATAATGAAAATCAATACATAAATCATACCATAAAAATATCAGTGGGAGTGAAGAGATGGAGTCAAGGCAGTATAATTCTATGATTGTTGATTTACACATTTATCCTGCTCTCATTGTAGCCTCTCTTATAATCTTTATTTGTATTTCAGATCTTTTATTATTTTACTTTTCCTATATCTGTTCTAAATATATACAGTACAAAGGACCTGGGGAGGGTACAATGAAAGGACACAAAGATGATGAAGGGTCTGGAACATCTCTCCTACGAGGAAAGGCTGAGAGAGCTGGGACTGTTTAGCCTGGAGAAAAGAAGATTCAAGGGACATCTCATCAGCATGTATAAATATCTGAAGGGAGGGTGCAAAGAAGATGGAGCCAGGCTCTTTTCAATGGTTGCCAATGACAGGATTAGAGGCAATGGATACAAATTGAAACACCAGGAAACACTTATTCACTGTGAGGGTGACTGAGCACTGGCACAGGTTGCCCAGAGAGGTTGTGGGGTCTCCATCCTTGGAGATATTCAAAAGTCATCTGGAAATGGTCCTGGGAAACTGGCTCTAGGTGGTCCTATTTGAGTAGGAGGGATGGACTGGATGACCTCCAGAGGTGCCTTCCAACTTCAACCCTTCTGTGGTTCTGTGATTTTCTAAGACTATGGTTTTAAATTTAATGGAAAGCTTCAGGCTATGGGAACCAGCTAACAAATGAAAGAATTCAACTTTCCCATGGAAATGTATCCAGTATAGGCCATAATTGTAACAATAAACTCAAATGTATGAGTTTAGTTTCAAAATCAGTTACGTCTTGTTGTGGAGAAATTTTCCTTGCTTATGTAAAGTAAAATCTAAAAACCATATTTATACCAAAAGAGCAGAAGTTGTCAATCAAGAAAAAAACTTCAGCTGAGAGATTTTGAATATAAAACTCCAGGAAAACAGAAATGTTAGGGAGAGACAGTAAGGAAAAAAGGGATGTCTAATAACCCCTCTGCTTGCATTGCAGTGGAATCCTGGATCCTCAGACCAGGAGCTTTGGTTCACGTGAGCAGCACTCATAAAGCAGTGTTGAGTAGCATTACGGTGCAGATAATACACTGAATGCAAGATCACTCTTTGCTTCCCTACCCACCTCAAGTTTTAATTTCTTTTCTGTCACTGGAGTGACAGACGTGTCACATTAGAAACAGGTCTGCAAGCTATGGAGTGTGGACTGCAGTACTAACTATTCAAATACTACAACAAATAATAGCTGTCCTTCTTAGGACAGCCTAATCTAAAGAATCTAATGAATGAACCCAAGGAATTTGAATCAAAGTAGTCAGAACTCTGTGTATGTTATTGAGCTATGAGATCAATGGCCGTAGATACAGTAGGAAGAGATGAATGCTGGAAGAGACTGCAAGTAATTGAGGATACTGAAAATCAGGCCAGCTGGGAGGAATCCTTTATTGCTTTCTTTTTAAAAGGGATAAATCCAATTTCCATTAAAGATAAACATTGGTGGGAATTGGATCTCACCAAACACATAAATGAGTAAAAGGAAATGACCCACTAATATAAATGCTAAATCAGAAGAAAGACAGAAACCACACAGTGTGTGCTATCCTGCCAGAACTGAAAAAAAAATATATATATAAAAGAGAAGGAATGGGTTAGAAGGAGGGAGGGCAGCTTGGTGAAAGTGACCAGGAAATCCTGGAACCAATGGTTCTTCCAGCAGCAGCAGTCCAAGGCACAGCAACATGAAGACACTGGACCTACAGAAGGGAGACTTCAGTACACCTGGAGAACTGTAAGGCAAAATCTCAGAGGACAGGTATCTTAGGGGAGTAAGAGTTGGATAATCTTTCAACAAACCAATATGTAGGGGATAAGTGTAAACTATCTCAGTGGCAGTGAAGAGTGGGAAATACAAGAAAAGATCATCTCAACAAAATCCTGAGTTCAATGACTGGAAGCTCATGAAAATATTTTTTAAAAATTAGTAAAATAAAGCATAAGTACATAAGAAGGGGGAAAAAAATAAGAGCCAATGCATAAAATAAGATGTAGCAAGAAAGGGAAGATTATGAAAAGCATGCTGGAAATCCTTTAACCATACAAGGTTGGGAAAGCGTTTTCTGCTACGCAGCAGAGGCGGAAAGAGTTTTCTGCTACTCAGCAGAGGCGGAGCTATAAAAAAGGTTTAAGTGTTTATTGCCTCTTCTTGCTTCCATCAACTAGGATCAGACAGATACTGCTACTAAATACCAGCAACCAGGCTGGCACCTCAGGTACTTGGATGAGTTTAATATTTGCAAGTTAGCTGCACCTGGTGAAACTCATTGCAGCATAATCTGAGAATAAACTGAAGCATTCTCATAGCTATTAGCTATTAGTCTATGAAAAATCATGATAGAAAAGTGAGATTTTTAAAGACTAGAAGAGGACAAACATGGAGTTTATCTTTAGAAAGCATGGGAAGAGGAAACCAAATAATAATAGGACCACCGAGATGAGCTTCAATCCCTAGAAAAATACTGGGTAAAAATAACAAACAACCTATCTGTAAAGACTTAAAGGTAATAAAAAAGAAGTAGAAATCACCAGGTTTGTCAAGGGTATTTTGCCATGTTATGCCACATAAATTACCTTCTACAAGTGGACATGTGGATGGGAAGAACAATAGATATTTCTCGTCTTCATAACTTTAAAAAGGCTATTCCTACTGTCTCATGATGTTTTCTTAATAAAATGAAGAATCTTCTTGGAAAGGAGTCAAAGCCTACTTAAGAAACCACAATCTGAGGAAAGTTTTCACACAAAGAACTGAAAGATGATGAGCTTTAAGCCCTAGTTGTAACTCTATTGGTCTAGCTAAATTGTCATAAGTATTTTCCTTACAAGTGCTGGGAAACTTACGTTAGCTGTGTCTCAGAAAGGATCTGAGATGCTGAAAAAAACCAAAGTGCTATCCTTTTTACCTTAACTTACAAAATTAATACCGACACTAGAAGGGAACAATCTAAATTATCAACAAAAGAGAGTTGTTTTTGAAGTGGAGCAAGACCACCATTTTTCCGCCAGTGGAAAAACTGAGAAATAAAGAGGTATTAAAGGATGTATCATCAAAAGTGGTAAAGGAAGACAGACTACAATTAATCAGGATGGAATATGGCCAAGACAGAGGCCCAGCAAGCTCAAGTGGTCACAGACACTAAGTACCACTCCACTCCCATGGGAGCCCCACCCAAGGCAATTTTTCGTCAAGGCTGAATGACCAGCACAGCTTCCTGTAGCAGTTGATGTCTTTCAGTCTAAGCACCGGTTCAGATCCGTGCTGCTTTGTATAAGAGGCCTGGTGAGACTGGAAGGTTACTGCTGCAAGGCATTTTGAAGTGCTTATCAGGAAAATGCAAAACGACTAAATGCATATGGCTTGGGGGGAGCGGGGCTATTAATAGAGCCGCTGCCAACTGATAATAGAGATAGGAAGGCTGTAATCCAAGTAGGCAGAAGAATTGTTCTGAAGCCAAAGGAAAATATTTCTAAGAATGAGAGAGAGGGAATCCACTATAGTGACTGTTAACCTGAATAACAGAAAAATCGGTCTCAACAACCAGATCTAAATTTTAGGAAAGAACTAGGCCTTTGCTTAAACAACTGAACTAAGATGAACTGGCCATATGCTTCAAGGTACTAACCTGTAATTGTCACCAAAGAGGGAATAAATGGCTGATGAATATTCTCTATCCCTAACACTTAATTATCTTCAAAAATTATTTTCATACTTGAAAACAACATGGTGAAGTCACTCCGCACCCTTTAATTGGCTATTGATCTTTATAAACACAACATTTGTGCTACACTGAGACTTGCAGAGTAGCTTCTGAAAGGACACCTAGTGGCAAGTAAATGAGTATGTCTAGGAAATGCTGGGACTGTTGAAGGTGTATATTTATAATTGTCCCAGGAATTGCTGAGCTGTTACGGGTTGAACCTGCAATGTCACATATGAACTTTTGTGTCAAATAGCACTATTCATGGTTTTTTTAAAAATTGCAAACAGCATTCATATAAACGTTTTTCAAAAGCAGGGAATTTAAGCTTAACTTAAAACTCACAGAACAGTATTTTAAACAAAAGATGCACATGCCTCTGTGTCACAGATTACAAACTTAAACGTCCTGAATCTCCACTGCATCAATTTTAGGAATATTGTATATCTGAATAGAACTCATTACAGATATGTTTTGCTTGATAGTCAAGCCAAATTTCAGTTTCCTCATCATCATTCCTTGGGTCCCTCACTGTGCCACTGAAAAATATCCTAAGCAATTCTTTCCCTTTTTTTCCTTCTCTCCTATTAAGACAAACAGCTGAAACATATACATTGTACACATTTGAGCTAATTTCACTCTTTTATTTATTTTTGTGCATTCAACTTTATAGTCACTTCTTGCCTGTGTTTATTCCAAACCCCTTAGTATGTACTAATGCCCTTGTGACCAGGAGATGCCCACAACAGAAAGCTGTATTCCAGATGGAGTCATGCTGGTCTCATGCAGAGAGGGATTATAACCTTCCTGTGTAGTGACATGCTGCCTCTGGGCAAACAGACCAAAATCCACACTTGGCTTTCTTGTTTATGTCAACATAGCCTATTACAAGCATAGAACAATTTGCTGACCACTGTCCCTCTTCGATTATTGTTTTTATGTTCTCTTTTCCAGGTTTCTCTCTTCTATTGAACACCAGTTGCTTTGGATTAATTTTTCCTGAGTGAATTAGTACAGATTTGCTAGGTCAGTTTTTCCAGATACATTTTATTTTATCCAATTTTATAACATCTCTGTATGCCACTGGTCTGTCCTCCGTCCTCACAATGTTTGTAACAGCTCACAACTTAGTACCATGCTTTGATTTAAAAAGCCACAAACAAACCACTTCTGCTCGGCTGTCCTCTTTCATTACAACAAAGATCAAAACACTGGGATGGATATTTTTGTTTGCTTTTTTTAGGTAACTTTACCTTTTTTTTTAAAAAAAAAAAAAAATCAGATTCTGCCTTATTTCTCCACAACTACAGGGAAGTAGATCATGACGTGCCATGAAGCTGAGGCTGTAGCTACTGCTCTTACCCAAACATTAGCACCCATTCCTCACCCAGCTCTTTTCCACAGCTCACCTCTCATCCACTTCACCCTTTTGAAGCTCCAGTCTGCTCTCTTGTCTTAAAATGGCATGTAGTTTCCTTCCTTTACTATAAACAATGCTTTTTGTAACCTTAGTTTCATGATGTAAACATTTAAAAATAAGAATGAAGGGAACACAAACTATGTGTTCAATTAGGTAATTTGGGGATTAAATTAAATGAAAACTCTCGAAACATGGAACATTTCAGAGTAATGAAATCTGGCTTAACTTGTTTTCCTTTTAACCCATCCCTTTAAAAAAAAAGAGACAATGGATCTCAGAAACTCCGGCAGAGGAGTAGTAAAGGCAGCTGAAGACAGCTTATTGCTTGTGAATCCATGGGAAATGAGAATAAAGCTCAGAGGAAGGGGCCATAAGACTCAGGTATATGCTCAAAGGGAAAGA
>NW_010330860.1:21859-39842 GCF_000700745.2 Antrostomus carolinensis
GAAACGTGCGGCCGGGTGGGGGCTGGCCAGCCACCTGCCACAGCTGACATGGTAGGCTCCTGCTATCAGTAACATCACCATCTGTAATCTGATGTCAGTTTGTAAAATGCCCTGCAGTCTGCCAAAGCCTCTTCAAAATCTGGCATTTATTACTACTAAAATACATTTTTAAAAAGCAAGAAACTAACCAACAGATATAATTCTTCAGTCAAAACAAAGCAAAACAAAAAAATAGGGCTCGCTTGTCTACACTGCATAATAAAGAATAGTGACAGGAAGGACTAGTAAAGAGGAGTAAAGGAAAAATTAATTAAGATTATTAAAATAATCTTTACAGTCCACCTATAAGTTTTGGTCAATTATACTCCTTCAAATAGGCTTTAAAAAAAAAAAAAAAACTCTATAGAGAGGATTTTAATTGTTAATTCCCTAATCTGGATTTTGCTTTTGTGAACTCTTCAGAAATGGAAGACACTAAAACTATCTACAAATTTGGAAGAACTCTTATTATGTACATGCACATTTGGCTTTCATTGTGCAGTGTGCCAGACAGCTACAAAAACAAAGCATAGCCTATTACGGCTTTAGTCAACACTTTAAACTTCATATCTCACTTATCCTGAAAGAAAGGGATCTTTTTGGCCTTTCAAGCAAACCTATTTCCTCTCAGCATACAGCAAACAGAGGTAATATGGTAGTTCCTTGACTTTCACATTGTATTTAAACAGGCATTGCAAACATGCATGATAATAGCTTCAAACAGGGATGTCAGAGTAACTACAGGTATTACAACTGACCCAAACCAGTTTAGAGATTTTACAGTCGTGTTTTCCCATTTCCCAAAGCCTGCTGAAGGGTGGGGGTTATCCCATTATTTGGTAAAAAAGCACACGAACGGCATAGAAGGAAATGCACAAAATTTCCAACACAACATCTCATGCACAAAATAAGTTCAATAGTAGAGATTAGATTTTTTTCTTACTTTATCGATATAACACTACCTGTTAGTGTTATTCATGATAACGTACACAGCAGAAATAAATTAGAGGGAGACTTGTAATGGGATATTGAGATCTTAAAGAGACCTACCTTGAAAGAAACTTTTGACTCGGAGATAGCTGACGCTAAGGCGCAAGACGGAAAGTTTGTCCAGCTTTGATATGATGTCAGGTGGAAAAGGCAGGAGGCTGGCCAGGTGGTCCAGTTCTGCATTCAGACGGTCCCTGTGTCTCTTTGAAGGATTTGATTTTTCATTCCCAACTGCAGGCCTTCTGTGGTGGAGAACACATTTTCAATTACCTGTTTTACCTCCAAGTAGTACAACTGGAGACTGAGATGTTGTCTACAATTAGGTGATAACCAGCACATTTAACCAAGCTTCTATGAATATCTTTAAAGTTCCTGTCCCCTGTCAAAAAGAGATTTGCCATTCTGCATTTGCTACAGTGCAAAGACATGGATATTGGCCAATCTTTTCATGTCTGCCTAGTGAAAAACAGACAAAGAACTGAGATATCTTATTCAGGATCCTCTCACCTTACAGGGGAATGGGTTCTATCTTCATGTTCTAGTGAATACCAGGAAAAACAATTTCTCATCTATGCTGTACAAATGAGGGACAGAACAGCAGAGGAAAATTACCGTAACTAATGCATGAACCCATTCAATATCCACTGTATTCATTCAAAGCATCTTAGTGCCCTCCATTTAATGACTCAAAGTTAACCTGTGGGTCAGGAGATAATTAAGAAAAGAGCCTGTCTTTAGACATGATTTTAAAAGGTATGAGAAGAAAGTTGAAGAGATATTCCTTCCTCAATCTCAAAAATCCTATGAACATTCTCACATTTACCTTCTTACATCAGTAATAACAAAGATAAGGATTTGGTTTCTCTCTTATCGATATTCCTTCCAAAACATGAAGACTACTGTTGCTCAGATTTCTAAGCAAAGCACTCTTAGTCCAGCCCCATTTCATGTCCCTCCCATGTAGTGAACAGGACCAGATGCCTCAGAACAGCTATTGTGAAAATGCATTAAGGTGAAATATATCACAAATGAGGAAGCTCCATTTTGGGGTGTCTGCTGATATCCTTCTCACAGAACATGTAAGACGCTGTTCTCAAAGGACAAAAGGAAAAGCTGGTGCACTTGCAGACAGACACGGAAACCTGATTTCCAGCACAACAACAAGGGGTGGTCAGTGCTGAAGCACAAACTTGTCACTTAAGCAAGAATCCTAAGTGGTAAGTTTGAGAAGGTCGTTATCTCCAGCAGACAGCCATTGCTGGAGCCAGCAGTAGTCAAGTGCATTATCCAGGAATGAGCCACAGGTCACTGGTGTTGCTAACTACATGGATCCATGATCTCAGAGGGAGTACAGCAGCCCAACAGCTAAGCTAGCATCTCTCAGGAGACTTAGTGCTGCGTCTGCTGCTCCTCCACTCACTGTTGTAATGGCCGTGTTCAAGTTCCTACTGTAGGACATTGCCACATTCCTTCTGAGGCACTTTATCCAGACTAAAAGACACTAAGAGAAAAATCAAGGAGAAAAAGTTGGAAGAATACTCAAGAATGGGAAATGATAGGCAAGGAAAATACAGGTCTGCTAACAGTTTCCACTTTCACCTGACTAAAGGCAAGGATCACAATCTTGCGTAGCTTAGCTGATTCTCCAGTGGACAATCAGAGTAAAATTAATTATCTGTAGCACTCTACTACTGCATTTCCATGCTTCACATGTTTACTATATTTTTCAGTCATAATTTTTATTTTGACCATTAATATTTCACAATGTAGTTAAAGGGTTAAATTGCAACACTTGTGTGTTCCCCTCTTATAAGTTCAATCTTAATTTATCATTGTAACTGATTAAAAAAATAATGTTGTGCTTAGGAATTATTAATAAAAAAGGTCAATGTTTTGTACATGTCATTGCTGACTTTGCCGCTAATTTAAAACCTCTTAAACCAAATCAGATATAAAAAATGCATTGCTACTTTGGAGAGCCTTCAGTTCATTTTAACAGGACAACACTGATGGGTAGAATAAATGAAAAAATGTTAAATGTTTGAGGTAGCTGTCAGTGAAAACACGTAATTCCTGCTTTTTCATTCAAAATTACCAAAACTGGTATGTGGCCCTTCAATAACACAAGTTGGTTTCAAAGACATGGGGGAGATTTTGTTGATTGGGATGAATAAATAACTTTCCTCTATTAGAGAGAGCAAATATGCAGAAATTATGCAATAAACAAAGGAGGAATTTTTTTTAATTTTTTTTTTTTTACTTTTCCAGAGCTGTTTTTAAAAAAAGGATGTACATATTGGGCACTAATTTTTTGGAGTAATTTTATGGGAATATAGCTTATAGTTCAGTAGAAGCTAAAGAACATAAGGTTTTACTGATTGCTCTTTATACTTGACAACCTAGATGAAGCATGGGAGCAATTTAGGATGGAAAAAATTATTTCCTATAAGGAAAATGAGACTGATGAGTTCCAGGGGTAAAAATTGTCAAAACTAGCATGGAATAGAGTCAGAAAATATTAAAGCCTATTTACTACGTACAATAATGAGTGCTCTATACCAGCAAGGTATGGTTTGAGGCAATTATGCAGACTGCATTTGTAATGAGCATAAGGAACGGTTTTCTGGAGACTGCAAGGAATGGTGTAATAAAACTAGGGAGAAAGTTCAGGACAGAGTCTTCCTGAAAGCTCAAGGAAATGATTCAGTAAGGGAGTGAATCCAAACAAACAGGGGGTTGATGTAAATGGTAATTAAGTGCCAAGTGGATGCAATTTAAAACAATGCAAGTTCCATGGAAAGGTTAGTGTAGCTATCCACAAACAGAAAAGGGCAGGCAGGGAAATTCTCCAATGGGCTCTTTTGAGGCAAATGGAAATTCTAGCCCTGATTTTGAGCTGAAAGTAGATGGTGCTTGTTGTGTTTGTGTTAAACCAGGGATTCTCAGAACCATAGCACTCACTCTATGATACATACCTCTTTTACTCTGCTTTTCATACACTACTACAATGAAGTAGCACATCTAATTAAAACAATAAAGGTGACATTTCCCTCTTTACATTGGTAAAACGTTCAAATTCTGCTCTGCAGTAAGAAGACCTTGTACTGGTACATGACCCATACTAGCAGTCCCTATTTGGTAGGAACGGAGTGTGGGAGCTGGTGCAGAGAACGTGTTCTGTTTCGGTGGTGCATAAGGCATTGAGCCATTTGTGCTTTAATGATTCAGTGTGCCCATGACACACAGACATGTCACTAGTGTAAACCAGTTTGGTGAGCTCGCAGAGGAATTTCCTGCAGCTACAGCTCTGTCTGCTGCTGGCTACCCTCTGAGGGAGGCCTACTCTGTTAATGAAAAGTTCACTCTCAATAAGTTTTTAAAGTATGCTGAAGTGCTAAACCAGCAGATGCTCTAAACTGTGAAAAATTTAATAATTTATTATGATAATGGCAAGCTTTCAGTAAGAAGGGAAAGGGAAGAGAGAGACCATGAGATGCAACAGATAGGCTAAGTGTAAAGTAACAGCAAGATGACTATCATGAACGTACTGACCAGTACCCACAGCCACTGAGCCTGGGCACTGCACAGGTATCCTGGCAGAGCTGAGCTCCAGTGCCAGCTGTAGATATGTTGATGTTCACCATCTCCTTCAAGCAAAAAAGACCAACTGAGAGAAAGCTGTGTGAAGGAAAGGGGACCCTTTGCCACCTTCTACCTCTTCTGGGTCTTCACAGTAAGGAAAGGCAAAAGCAGAACTAATGGTCAAGAAGACATCACACTGGCAGAGCAGATGAGAGATGGGATAGTGTGATACCATGTAAGAGGAAGGGCTATGCCACAGAGAGTCTTAAAATGAGAAGTAGGAAGCAGGAGAGAGCTGCACCTCCCGAGGTCTCTGTTTACCCTGGCACTGGTACTGTTCTGGCTGAAGTGGGCAGTTTGGAGCCGTAATAGATACACTCAGAGCTAGGACAGCTGTAGCTTGCCTTTAAAAGAGCTGTAAAACATTACAAGAAATGTTTTGTGGAGGGAGAGACTTTTGCAAGATGCCAGGGTTTGAGATGAAGAAGTGACTGAAGCTCTCAAATGGTAACTGTCCTGAAGTGCTGCCTTGGTATTTCTGGTAGAAGTATTAATTTCAGCACAGTGATTTTAGTTTGAGGTTAAAAACAAGATTTCTTTAGTTTTCACATGCTTGAATTACTAGTAAAAAGTTAGATTTCCACAGGAAACAAACACTTGGTAGAAAATATTTCCTTTAGTTGAAACTCCAGTTCTCTGGCTGAAAAGCATATCTGATGGAAATTTTTCAACCAGCCCAAGCTCCAGTTGTTTGAACTGGTTCCATAAAAGACAAAATTCTTTAGTGGAGAACACATTTAATGGGGCTTGTCTGGAAGATTTCTGGGGCAAAAGGAAAACAGCTAGGGGTTTTTATTTATTTGCATGTATAAAAGTAGAACTTGAACCTGATGCATTGTATGAAGAATGGCAACCCAATGAAGATAGTCTCTCCTAGTTCTGTGTAGAGAAAAAGACTGAAATTTATTAGGTCTTACTCATAAAACAAGTTTTCCCACACATTCTTCCACCATCTTGTGAATCTCTGCATTCTCCTGTGGAACTTCTTCATACATTTTCATCACTATTCTGTAAAACTACTTCAGAACAGAATTTCTGTGCCTGAAAAAACGCAGAAGTAGTGAGCAATATCATCATGTGACATCTTGAATTAAAAGCCAGCTGCAGGATCACCACCTGGCTTGACTGCCTGATCACAAAAAGTTGATGGAGAGGCAAAGAGTTGGTTTCCTGGGATGCACTGAGTATGGGCAAACATGAACCTCCCAGTTGTTCTGCAAAGGGGAAAACTGCTCTTCTGTCCTTTGAATCCTGGCCTTCAAAAGGACCAGTCCATTAATCCCTACAGAAATCCAGTTATCCTGCTCAGACTGGTAACTGAGCTCACTTATTCCTTTTTCAAGAGAAAGTTAAATTTCTAGAGGCTATTAGTGCAAAAAAGAGAGGTATCATTATTAGGACTGGCCAAAGAATCACAGAATTCCCATAAACTTTTTTTCCTGTTAAAAAATATTTTTTTCAACTGAACAAATACCTCTCTCAGAACAAGTGGCAGCATCTACCAGGGTTCATTATCAGAATGACTGGGGGAAAAGCAGAACAAGCCCATGGAGGAAAATGTGCTATGCTGTCAAACAAGAGAAAAAAAGCTGAACAAAAATGGTATGACGTGGATCAAAATAATGGCTAAATATACTGTTCAATTAATAGGCTATACCTACCATTCTAAATTCAAGATAAATGGTTTGAAGCAGCATAACAGCAAGGATGCCTTGGAGTCCTGAAATGTGAGTAAGGTGTGTAGGACTGAAGGACAGAGACCATGAAAGGAACTCTGTCAGCCAGTCGGTCTTGGGCATCCAGAGCCTCTTTACATCAGAGTTAGGAAGTCCCTGAGTGAGGGAATGAGCACAGGAAAGACTTACCAGAGACCAAGCCCACAAACAGATAAGGTTTGAGGAAGAGGCCAGTGTTGCTAAGAACTGAGAAATCAGCGAGTGATAAGTAGCCAACCACGGAAACTACAGGGCTGTCTCCAGTGCAGGAGCTCAATAATCTAATAATCCAAAACACATGACTCCCTTTGTTTTAATCAAAGCCAAGATTCTTGGTCAAAACTGTGTATGTCATAGAATCATAGAATCATAGAATGGTTTGGATTGGAAGGGACCTTAAAGATCATCTAGTTCCAATCCCCCTGCCAACAGCAGGGACACCTTCCACTAGATCAGGTTGCTCAAAGCCTTATCCAGCCTGGCCTTAAACACTTCCAGGGAGGGGGCATCCACAACTTCCTTGGGCAACCTGTTCCAGTGTCTGACCACCCTCACAGTGAAAAACTTCTTCCTAATATCTAATCTAAACCTCCCCTCTTTCAGTTTAAACCCATTTCCCCTTGTCTTGTCATTAGTTGCCCTTATGAAAAGTCCCTCCCCAGCTTTCCTGTAGGCCCCCTTCAGGTATCGGAAGGCCGCTATAAGATCTCCCCGGAGTCTTCTCTTTTTCAGGCTGAACAGCCCCAACTCTTTCAGCCTGTCCTCATAGGAGAGGTGCTCCAGCCCTGGGATCATCATGTCCTGGATGGATAAGCTTATGCTCAGGTATCTGTACTACAATCTCATAGCAAAGCTATTTTGAAGGTAGTATTACTGGTGATGGCTCACAAAGTGAAACTTTGGCTTCATCCAATTCAGTAAGAATTTGCCTCTGATTTTGTTGAAGCCAGAATTTCATAAAAGGCTCCTGAGGACATTTACATCCTTTGTTAACAAGTAGTTTTCTTAGCTGTTGCATTTATCTAGAAGTCATCTTTGAGAAAAGTTCTTCTAGCTAGTATATACACTCCAAACACAAAGTTTAATGTTTCTCAAAGCAACTGCAACTCTCCTTCCTTTCTCACAAAAGTTATGATTCATAAACAGTTCTACACAGAGGTAATTTCATGTACTGGAGTGGTTCCATACCTTATGTAGTTATAAAGTTAAACATCCACATCCATACTTGAACAATAGTGCAGAAGCATTACATACATTTTGGATTTAATGCTCAGGTTTTGCAGGAAGAAACATTTTCTTATGTCATTATCTTTGTCTATTGAAATTTTTACCTATGATATATTTTATTCTAAAAGCAATATTTTTTAAGTGGGAACAAGTGGTTCATGTGCAAATACTCTTCAAAATCCAAACAAAATTAACAGATTTCACTCAAACATTCAGAGAAACTCCCTTTTGACTTTAGACCAATATATACAATTTTAAGCCAAGTGGGTTATTTTTAGAAGTTCTGAACAACTGAAAATAGGGAAATCTATTTTAGTTATCATTTCATCCTTAAATTGTCTGTGAAGGCCACCAGTGCCAGTTCATAATTTTAACACAGTAAAAATATAGGCTTCAAAACCATATAATCAAGTGTAACACAGAAGATGTGGGATGATTATATTAAAAAGCTTCATTTTACAGCGTGGTTTATGGCATCTGGAAATCATTTGACATTTGAGTGATATCAACCTTTTTTTCCCTCCCATTTCGAGTATCTTGTAGTAACAACTTCCCATTGCTTTTTTTCTTTTTCTGCTTTACCTTCATACATACAATTCCCTTCCCATTTTTCTCCTAATGAAAGTGATCCCATAGTAAATAGTGGTTTGAAAATTATGTGTTCTTTATGCAAAAAGTGAGTCACCAGTCTGCTTTTTCAGTTGGCTGAACTGACCCACTTTCCGGGCTCGCACATGTTGGACTTAACGATGCCCCAAGCAAGGCTAAGCCAAGGAAGGGGGAAGGGGGGAGCGCAATGCCAGCGCACTGGTGCCACTTGACACACAGCTTCTCAAAAGGCTCCTTGAACAGGCGGTGGGGAACACAGAAGCGCAGAGGTAGCAGCCACCTCTCCGACTCATTGCCCAGTTGACCTTTAGTCCACCAGTATTCTCTGCCTATGAGAAAGTGCTGTCCCTTTCTGCTCCTCACAGCAAGGTACTCTGCAGTACACTGTGGTATGCACCACAGTCACCACTAGCCTCCCTCTGGGAGACCTAGTGATAGGTAAGGATGATTTGACCCATGCTCAGCATCCTTTCTGGAGCCAGTCTTAACCATGAAGAGCCAGCCTCCCAACCAGGAGTTTCTTGTTGCAGAGAAAGAGATTAGGTCTCTCCTGTGTCAGCAGACCATGGGAGGAATCATAGAATGGTTTGGGTTGGAAAGGACCTTTAAAGGTCATCTAGTCCAATGCCCAAGGAAGGGACTCCCTCTACTGCATCTCTAGCATGTACGTTCCGAGGGAGATGCCTCCTGATGAATATGATACTTAACTGTTTCTGAATGGGTTTCCTCCTTTTCCTTCCAGCATATAGGCATTCCCCCGGAGGAATCATTGTTTTGATGCTGAAAAACAAAAGGAATAGGTTTCTTAGCTTAGAGGTTTCTGTGTTTCGTACCACTGTACAATATGACAGCACTGAAAAAGTTCAATCAAGGAAAATGTTTGTTCCTTGAGTGTGCCATTCAACAACACTAAAAAGCACAGTGGCATTAGTTAAGATAGAAGCTTAAGGCTTATTCCAATTTCCTACCTTAATATCATTAGAATATTGATGTTTATATTCAATTTTAATTTTTTCAAATTAAGCATACTATACCTGGTATAAAAATGGGTACAAAATACATCCTGTTTACTCGATATCCAAAATTATTTTTTTTTCCTTCTAGGTTCATTTTTTAATTCAGCTAAACAAATAAGAATGAATAATCCTACTCATGCAGGAAGGATTTCAGAGCTTTTTAAATACACAGGAATATTGTTTTCCATTACTGACACTGTGATAACTAGGATGCAATCATTCAAATCAGTACTTTTCCAGGTCCTCACATCCTTATTTTTAAAGACTGAAAGTATATAGGTCGGCAGCTCAAGAAGTGACACAAAGTATTGTGGTTAGCACTAGGACACATTGCAGTGCTGATGAAGGCAGCAATTTTCAGATAAAACTTAGCCTTGTTATTGCTCTGTTTGACCCTTAAAGACACTGCAAGCTCTGAAACAAGCCTTTGCATGCAGTCTGTCCAAATCTTCTGGTGATTAGCTGAATATCGAAGTCTCTTGATTTTCTGTCTGAAAGAGTATTTAGTCTGGTTGTGTGCTGTTCAACAGTGGGTGCATGTTGCCTGATAGGTCACTGTATCTCAAGAGTATTTGCTACTTTGAGTAAGATGTAAAATTAAGGGGAACTTCTACTTCACCGAATCAAATCCCATGCTACCTGTGTCATACAATGTAAATCATAAACTTACTGATCTTCATTTAAATCTATTTAGAGGAGCTTTGCTTTTCATTGAAAGACAGCTGTCTGATAACTAGAAACCTTTTGCTTTCCAGCTTAAATTTGTTCATGGTCATTTTATGCCCATTTGTTCTTCTGCCAACATTGTCTTTTGGTTTAAATAGCTCTTCCTCCTCCATTGTGTTTACTCATTGGTGTATTTTTAAATATCAGTCATATCTTCAATCAGCCTTCATTTTTCTATTCTAGGACAACCCAAACTCTTTTATTCCCCTCTCATGTTACAAGCTCTTTATTCTTCCCATCACCTTAGGAGCCTTTATTTTCGCATTTCAGTCAATCTGTCTAAAACACACATAAGCATAATCATACACAGTATATTAAGTAAAATCTAAAAGTATTTAATACATGTATATATATATATAGGTATTAACAAACAATTAATTCTTTATGATAATTATCTCACTTGATATTTGTGTGACTACATTTTTCCTTTTCATAGCCATTATCAAATTCATGGCTCACAGTCATCTTGTGGTCACCTAATATGCACAGTTCGGCATCTTCATGTGTATCTTGTAATAAATAAATGCAGAGTTTATGGAGAAAATCTAACTTTTAGTGCCAAAGTGCCCATTCATACAATTAATCTCCAGTTCATTTTTGTTATGTGAGAATTGTATCCTCTTCTGTATTGATGGCGTAAGCAACTAAGTTTATTGGTACACTCCTGGTTTTGCATGAAATTTCTTAGTAAAAATATGATTGTCGCCAAAATGATAATTGAGAAACTCTGCTTGTAATTTCCCTCCTGATCAGTCATTTTCCTTTCAGCACGTGCTGTTGACCCAGTTCCTTCCGCAAAGTTTAAATTCTTTACTAGTCCTCAGCAGCACAGCATCCTTCACTAAATTCAGACAGATTAGATCTACCATATTTCCCTGATCTGGAAAATCAGTTATTGTATCAACAGAAAGCTCTCAGGTTACTTCGTCAAAATCGTTTAAATCTACATTCCATTTTTATTCCATTACACAACTAACCACAGCTGTTAATCATTCTTTCCTTGAGAATTAATTCTAAAATTACGTGTAGTATAGAGATCAGACAAATAGGTCAGTATTTGCCTTCTCTGAGTTGTAGCTGATGGTAGAAACACAAGTCATTCTCCAGTTGGTGTGGAGTCAGATATAGACTTCTTCCAGGAATACACAAAACAGGTTTTTTTCACTATTACTGGGACAGTTTCATGTGAAATTAGATGGATGAACTGCTTGGACAAAATAAGATACGGTGCAATAAATACTGCTCCAGGTTAAGAAAGTTTTTTTATCCCACAGCCTGTGCTTAGGTAAAGCCTTCTTGCCACTATCAAAGACCTTGTTAGGTCAGGCTAGTCTACAAGCTCCTTTTTTACAACAGTTTGACAGTTTTTAAGATTTCATCTGCCCTGATGGGTTTTCTACTCCAGTGGGAAGCTGAAACGGTGTGAAGATGCCAAAAGAATTGCTGCAGTTTCTTGTGTGACCTTACATTATATGATATTTTCTTTATATTGTAATACTTTTGTGTTCTGAGTCCTTCCTGTCCATAATACGAATCTATGAGTCATAGTTCATGTTTCAAAACAGTGTCACATGCTAGACTTCCCTTCTCTTGCCTTCATGAGCAGAATTGCAAAGAGGAGAAAGACTTGGACAGCATAATTCAACTGAAAACTGAAAGTTAAGAGTTCATTTGATTTCCCAAAAGGACCACTTTGTTTTAAAACCCATTCTGGTTCGGTTGATGAATATGTGACAGCAAATAGAAATAAATTAAAAGACCTCAGTATGAGGTTTTCTGAAAACCAAGAAATAAATAGTAAACAATATGAGCTAGAATTTATGAAGTGCAAAATGCTGGTTAAGAAAGATAAAGGCCCAAAGGAAAATTCACAAGTTGCAGCACTAAAGAGGAAAAGATAGTGTGCTTTTTAGAATAATATTATGAACAAAAGAAGTCTAAAAAGTGTGGAGTGCTTATTAGATGGAGATGAACACATTCTAGAATTGCACAAAGGATAAGAGTGTTCAACAGATTTATTTTTAGTCTCTGTAAAGAAGGAGAATCATGCATCAAATAAGAATAAACCATGCACTCCTTAGGCTTTCTACAGGAACTTTCTACAGAATTAGGACAAGGGGTTACCACAGCAACATCATATAGAGCACTGCCTCAGCAGCTAAACACCAATGTCCTAGATACGTGTACAGCCAAGAGGTGCTTCTGCTACTACCACTAATGCCAATGCACATAAAATGAGTTTGAGAATGAATGTATGGGAATAAAGACCAAGTCAGAAGACTCATGGCTAAGGGTCCTAAAAAATGTCTGGAAAGAGCACTTGAACTTGTTGAGCTGCACAAAACCAATTAATTATTTCTTATAAAAATTGGAGAAGGCCACATATTCATGGTCCTGCCTGGACTGGTCCCTCTTCTGATCACCTGTGAGCTCTGCTATACACTGATGGGACAGAACAGCCCATCTCCAACACTGCAGGAGGCAGGGGACTCCTTCCCCTACCAGCCCAGCAGCCTCATATGTGAATGAGAAATGGAAAGAAGTTGGGAGGATGGCACGCAGCTGCGCAGAACAATTGTGCTCTTTCCTTTCTCTTCCTCTCTGCAACACTGGAGAGTGCTCACATGCTCTCCCCCTGCTTGACAGAGGACAAAGACAAACCCAAAGCAGCAACCTTCCACCCCTCCAGCAGCAGGATAGAGGGGCTTACAAGTTTGAGGAGCTTCAGGAGGAGGATATCTAGGACTGAAAGGAACAGAATTGCTAGGAAAGGGCAGATGTGGGTCATGTCCATCCACTTTCTTATGTCAGATGCTTTTAATCACTACTGACATTAAGTTGTAATGAGTTTCCGAACACTGAGGAAATCCAAAAGACTGAAAGACAGCTGCTATATGATAATCTTCAGAGAAGGGAAACATAATGCCACTGGATGGCAAGACTGACATCCATCCCAAGCAAAATACCAGAAAAGCTGATAAGAAAGAAGAATGACATCACTTAACAGCATTTTATGGAATATCATGCTCTTTGGTGTGAAACTTACTGAGAAGTTATCACCTCTAGCTGATAAAGGAATTTACTTGTATTAGTAAGTCATTTAACTTAGCAGCACAATGTTTTGATTTTAAAAAGCCACAATGAACTATTATGATGCAGAGTTCCCATAAGTAAAGAACTGGTCAAATGATGGATCCAAAAAAAAGAGTAATCATAGAGGAATCACTCCTAAATAGAAAGGTTTTTATAAAGATCTTACAGGTGTCCAGGTTCAATGCAAAGTCATTAGTGACAACATTTGCAAAGTTATAAAAAATCAGAAAAGCAGTAAATAATGCCGAAGACATTGTGAAATAGAGCTATCTGAAGTGCCCCATAGGCTGTTTCTGTTTATCCACAATGCATTTTAATACAGCCAAATGCAAACACTCGCATCTCAGAATAGAGAATGCAAGTCATTACTACCAAATGGGGACTGCATCCTGAAATGCCAGTGATTCTTGAAAGGAATTAGAGATCAAAGTGAAAAATGAATACAATCCGTACCCCGAGCTCCCAGGGAGGAGCTGCTGCAAATGCAGCTAATGCAGTTGCTGACCTAAGTGAAGGTTTTACCTCTGTTTACAGATATGATGAGATTGATGCTGGAACAGTGCGTGCAGTTCCCATGTAAGTGTTTTTCAAATAATGTTAGAAATGGGACGGGGTGAGGAAAGAAGTTAAAAAAATACTTTCAGGCTGAAGAAACTGCCTTGCATAGAAAAAAGAATTAGGCGACTCGAGTAAAGTGAAGTACTTTCATGGGGAGATATGCGTGCTGAATTATTTTAATCTGAAACATAGCAAGCACTTAGAAAGTGAGGCTGAAGCCATATAAATCCAAATAAGAAATAAGGCATTAATGTGTAACATCGTATTTAAATACAGGCGCAAGCTACAAAGGATTTAATGGATCCCGCTGCCTTGAAATCACTGTTAGACGTCTTTCTGTAATGTACACTTTACCCTAACAGAAGTTATGCTTAGATTAAATACAAGCAGTTGGGCTGAACGCAGGCACACTCAGAAAAAAAAAATAAAAAAAAAAAAATTGGTAGCTTTGGTAGCTATAGGAGGTCAAATTACATTATCCAATGATCTCTCCTTTCATTAAATTTTATGAATCATTTCCTGCCCGAATGTGATCACATAGCATGCATTCAATGCCTGAACTACATAAAAAGGCTGTGCAGACCGCAGCTTCGAAGTGGCGCAGGTTTCGAAGAGGCAGCCTAGGAGCAAGGAAGTTGTGTTCTCATCCCCACCACACCACAGAACCACGGCACAGCTTCACCAGCAAAGCAAGAAGGGGATGGTGCTGCAGTGCAGCTTGGCTTTTCACAGGATTGTGTGCTTCTACCCTGGAAAAAAGACTTCCACTCATGATGGCTAATCAACAGAACAGAAATCTACCTCCCTGCTGTCACTAAATTAATTGTGATTAGCACGTTTGTTTCTGATGACCAGTCATGTTTTAGGAGAAATTATGGTAATAGCTTTGGATATATCTTTGCAAATAGCATGCAGTACTGTTTCCAGCTGAAGCAGTCCCACTTCCAAAAAAAAAAAGGAGTGAATTGTCACAAAAATGATTAAAGGTTGAGAAAACAAGCCCTGCAGTCAGAGTTCAGGAGCTCAAACTGTTTGGGTTATCATAAAGAACAGCAATGGAGAACTTCCTCACAATAAATAACTACATTATGTAAGAAACAAACATTTCGTGACAGAGATCAAGCTAATTCTAGCAAGATTCGATTTGCAGAATTTGAGGCTAATTAAATTCAAATTACAAATAAATGAGGATAACTATTAAAATAATTTACCCAGGACTGTAGAGTCACTGAACATTTTTCTTAATCAAGATTTTTTTCTTCAGAAAACTATTATACCTGTGTGGTGAAGAATTTGTTTAAGGATGTCTGATGGTCCATTTTGTACACGAGATTGAAACAAGATCACGGTGGCTCTTTCTGGCCCTAAAATTTACTTTTCTGCCTCAATCTTCTCTCAAGTAAAAAAGGAAGAAGGTTAATTCACAAACTTGAAGAGCTGTTAGAAATACTAACTGACTAATAAAAAGGTATATAATGCTTGACTTACAGAAGGTGTTCTGCAAGTGCCGGGGATCAGACACTGGGCTTACAGCACAGCTAAGGTTGTCTGACACGGTATATATAAAATCTCACTTTGATTTCTTTTACAGAGAGATTTGTACAAATTTGGCTATGTTTGTAGCTTCTGAAAAAAATCCAGCTTGCGTGTGCTCGGGAGACATGTTGTAGTCTGACAGTTATCTATAGTTTCTGCCTGGGCTGAGCACACGTCATCCCCTTTATTCCTCCCACAGGCATCTGCACTATACATACGCATCCCCATGCGCTTTACACGCCTCCCCTCGGAGTGGCAAAGGCAGAGCCAGACGTTCCCTCTCGCTGTTCCTCCCCGTCCTGTTGTGCTCCCCCTGCTCCAGCCGCTGCAGCCCAGAAACAAGGGACTCCAAATGTAAGACATGGGAATGAGGAGTCAGCCGTAGGAAGGACCGGGAGGCAGGCTGAGAGGAGGCAGGGAGGGGACGGAAGCAGATTGCTTGTGGTCCTGAGTCTCACCATCCCTCTGGCAGAGTAAGATCTGCAGACAGACACTGTGCTTCCTAACACCCCAGAAAGGGACCACTGGGGAACACTACTTTTGAATTATCATTAGGACTTCAAAGTAACCATCCAACATTTGGGATTTTTACCAGACCTTAGGTGGCCTGCACCTCCCTCATGCAGTCTCCCGCCCAGGACTGCAGGCTCCTTTGCCATGGCTATCTGCATTACAGGAAGAAGCCTGAGCAGGCAGAGCCGGACCCCCGCCCCGCTCAGAGAGCTTTCGGAAGGAATCAGGGCCGTGCAGGGGCTGTAGGAATGAGGGCTGCGTGACACGAGGCATGCGACTACAGCCAGTGACGTCAGAGGCATCAACCCTCATTTTCTGGGAGCCTTGGTCTGATTTCTAAAAGTGATGAGCGTTCGGTGGCACAGCGACGGCACCCAGGACTGCGCTCGGAACGAATGCACACGAAAGGCTGCACCTTCGGAACAATCACCTCCTGAGTACCTCGGACTGAGGAAATGAAAACATTTCTTTCAGATTTGTCTCTACGAATAAGACTGTATGTCTCAGCAGCATAATAAAGATTAGAGATTTTTATGTACTTAGCTATTATAGCCACAATTATCACAGAAAAAGCCTCTGACAAAATTAATAACTCTGTGTTCACAAGGGGATTTGAACAGTGCATAGTACAGGGCTGGGACCACAAGGTGAACCAGGGTAATAAAAAAAAAATATTTTTTATTTTTAGTATGAGATTAAGTTTAGTGCCTGTCCACACAGGTGAGGAATTCGTATTTCATCTCTAACTTCTGGGTCTCCTAATTCGCAAGTGCTCGACTTTGAAACATGGCAGCTCTTTACTACAGGGTGGGTATGAAACTACGCTCTTCAAGAATCTTTAGCAGAACAATAATTTCAATCACTATTCTTCCCTCACAAACAAGTTCATTTGGGGACTAAATTATCTCATCAGCCCTCCTTTCTTTATTTGTTTATATAAGAAAGTCTGAAATTAAGTTCAAGGAGACTTTTTTTGAGCTTTGAGGATGTAAATAGCTAACTTTTTTAAAAAACCTTTTATTTAAAAAAATGCAGGGGTGTTTTTTAAGTGATGTTTTAAAAAATAAACTGTTTTTAGAACTTCTAACATGTGCACTGTGCCACTTCAGGAAGGACACACACCATACCACATACAAAAACACAAAAAAAATCAGACTGGGTATATGCCTGGTATAATCCCTTATAGTTAGTCAAGTGGCATCTCTTTCTACGAGGCTTGACTTTGGTCCTCCATTGTCTTTGCCACAGGAGACACTTTGCCTCCTTTGTCTGAGGAGAACACAGGATTGCCACAGCAGCTGGACCATCGTTTGCATAGTAAGATGTGAGCAGTGATGAAAAGTTTTGCTACAGATGGAGCATTTATGGATTATCTGATGATTAACAAAACACTCAATCTCACACTGCAGCCTCACTCTCAATAGGGATATCAGTGTAGCATGTTTCACCTTTGAACTCTCAGGATCATAATGTCTTTGAGATCTCTCTCCCTCTGTTATGTTTGCTGGAACCTGACTAATAGGTCAAAAGAAGTAACTTCTGGAGACTGAAAAGCAGACACTGTGAAAGCATAAGCATCAATTCCATAGCAAATTTGACTAAAAACAGTGAGATAGGTCAATTAATTATTTCTGCCATGAATGTGTAGTGTAGCAGTGCCTTAGTTCAGCTGGGAGGCTCTCCACAGTAGCCAGTAAGCTAGTGAACCCCTCCTGCGAGTGGGCCAAGACCCAATTCCAAGTCTTTTGAAAAAGTCTACCATACACCATAACTTTACTCTCATTTCTCTGTTCTTTTCCACAAAAGGCCTCTTAAAAGGTTTTAGTTGCACTCCAGTACAGAATAGGAGTCAAAATACATGACAGTTCATATATTTAGAGATCATATATATGAGAGTTCATATATTTAGTATATATTTTTTCTTTTTTTTTTCATATAATTATGTATTTCTCTCTCACTATAGACAAAGATATAGTGTGGACAAAGAAAGTTGCTGTCTGTGGCTCAGAGCCACAGTCTGTCCTCAGAGGAGCTTCTGTGACAACAGGAGAACCCAGCACAGTGTTTTCCCCAAGAAAAGAAGCAAAAGAGGGCTGGATCTAAGGCCAACAAAATGGGGACTGACATCTTTGTTATTACAAAAGCTATGATGAAATGTGTGTGTATAGGAGAAAAATTACTTATAAATCTAGATGTAACATCAGATTATTGGGAAGATACAATCCATTCTTCTCCTGGTTTTGCTCTTCTGTGTTCTTTCTCCTCGATCACTTAGTGGAACAAAGGAGAAGTAGGTAAGTGCCCCATAACATAGGTTCA
>NW_010330860.1:39858-46738 GCF_000700745.2 Antrostomus carolinensis
GCAGAGCTTAGATATCTGAAGATCCATGGAAAAACCCTAAAACTTTCAGGGAAAAAAGGTGTTTTTCTCAAAGCTCAAGATGGAAAATGGGAATGCAGAGAAAAATTGAAATGAAATATGAAATATTTTCTCCTAGGAGTGAGTGAGTTATGTTAGCTTGGTGCTTAAATTGACATTGTTATTATTGTTATTGCTGCAATTCAGTCTTTTAAAATGTTTTTTTACTAACAGTTTAAGAAACACTGCAGCATTTGAAAACAGCAGGTCACAGTTTAGAAATACACACCGAGGGCCAGGCTGGCATGTGAGTTGTCAAGATTTTGCTCAGTTCATGCAAGTCTTCAGTTTAATGAAGTACATGAAAATCAGAATGAAAACCCAAAAGTTTGTGTTCTTTCAGATACAGAATCTGAAGATAAAAGTAAAAATAAAAACTGATGTAGCTACAATTTTTGAGATTATAAAAGTAGCTAAACAAGTTCTACTGGTTGAAAGGCTGCCTAGTTTTGTCTGCTACGCTGACAAGGCACTACTCTGGCACCTTCCTTTGGATACATACTCAAATTTACTGCACATCCTTAACTATGGATGTGTAAGCATATGATTTCCTCTTCAGGAACACAAATCTCTCCTTTGTAAGCAGTATGACATATCTATTTCCATTCTGTTCCTGAGATCTATGGACATATCTACCTTTTTTTGTTCATTATTTGACAATGTTGGGGGCTTTCTATTGTAAATACTTTTACTGTTTGAGACAGAGGAAAAAATTCGTTTAAATACATTTGCAAGTTGTCTGCATTACAATTCTGTCTTCTAATACTATTTGTATGTGTTACTACCCTGAAGTAATCAATATATACAAATTTATCCTCATTAATATCCTTAATAGTAGTATTTTCTATGTGCTCACTACATTTTTCATGACATTCTTAGATTTTTTAAAAATAATTAAATATATTCATAAATAAGTAATGACTGCAAGTATTCCACTTTATGTAATTAAGGTAAGAGGTGGGGGAAAATTTGACCTCTTCCCTTCAAAACTCCGAAAATTTTTTTAGGCTCTAGGATAAAAGGCAAATATTTTGTGGATACATCCTACTACAGTATAATTTGTCATAAAGCATTTGCTACCATCCAAAACCACCTGACACTAATAAAGCAGCTAGTTTAACATTTACTGATTCTCATCCATTTCTGAAAAGTAATAAACCAGGATTTTTCATAGAGAGAAAATTTTAGGGAATCTCTCTGATTGCAGGGTACGGGAGAGCTATTTTATCTGCTTTCATAGCATGCCTTCCCTCCTCAGTCCCTGAACACCCATCTATCCCAGACAGAAAGATTTTGTTAATCATTACATCTTTGCAAACGAGGCTGTAAGGACCCTCAAGAAATCATACAGAACATCCTTCCCTGTTTGATACAGAAGCAGCTGTATCAAAACCATTCAGAGGTTTCAGATTGAAGAAATGGCTTGTGAGCATGAAAGCCTTGTCTGTTTTTCCTAGCTAAATCAATTGATATAATAAAAAAGCACCACATCTTTCTAGTCTTTTCCATTCTTACATGCTTAGGCCATCATAGCTGCAACAACACAGCTGTTAAACCACTCCCAAAAGCTGCTTATACTGAAGAAATATAGTTTCTATGAGTACCCCAGAGATTTTATTCCAGCATTTAACTATTACTACAATCTCAATTTTTTTCCTAAGCATCTTAACCTAAATTTTCCTTACTGTAATGTAAAATTGTAGTTTCTTGCCCTACTTGGCATGAATTTAAACTAAGTTTAAGTAATTTTTCAGCTAACCCTGTATTTCTAAAGATTTTTAACTTTTTTACCTTTAATCTTCCTATCTGTGGACTAAACAATTATTTTAGTCTTTTCTTGTAAGTGATGTTTTCTAGGTATCTGATCATTCCTGTTGCTCTCCTCTGTGCTCTTAATTTGGTCTGTATTTTTCCACAAGTAGCCTGCTCCCAAATGAGCACAATACTCCAGCTAAGGACCTGCTTGGGCTGAGTAGAGCAAAAAGATTATTCATATATCTTAGAAAAAGCACTCCTATTTTTACACCCCATTGTTCCATTTACCATTTTCTCAAGAGTGTGATGCTACTGACTCATGTATAGTTTGTGATCCACCGAATTTCCACATCCTTTTCTCCTTAGCTCGTGATGCCGAGCCAGCCATTCCCCATGCTGGGGCGTGTATCGCTATTCCTGACTGAAGATAAACTTTTGCACAAAACCTTACAGACTCATATCCTTGGTTTTCTAAAGGTTGTGACTGTTAAAAATCACTCTGAATTTGACTCTTGTCTTCTTGGGTGCCTGAAACTTGTTTCAGCTTGGTGACATCTCCAGGCTGAATGCCCACATGCTCTGACCCATCATTCAAGCCATTCATGAAATAGGGAACAGCCGTGATAAAATGCTGTGGAGTCTCAACCTGAATGATAGTCTTCTCAATATAACTCTCCAGCAACTCTATTACCTGTATTCTTCGCCCACAGAACAACCTCAGCAAATTTTGCTTCTGTAGAAATGGCTCAAAACAAGAAAAAAACATGGTGTTTGTGGAAGGATTCCTCATTTGAGGACAAGGAAAGGAAGACTCAATCTGACAAGTGCACTAGGAGTTCTCAGACATCAGCAAAACACATTTTGGAGAAGCAAATCCTGTGAAAGACAACAAGGCCAAGAAGAGCCTGCTTTCCAGACAACACTGCTGCGACTGTAAGGTGAAAGCATAATATTTGGTGTTTCAGTAAAAGAAAAAGATTGAGAGGCTACTCAGCATCATGACTCCCAGGGATCAGTATACTGCTAAATGTAGCAAACAGCTCATGGGGGAAAGCAAGACAATGACCCCAAAACTGCCACATATTCAGCTACCCTCTGTCTCAGCTCCAGTGTTACAGAGGGGAGAGAAATCCACTAATGGTGCATTTTTATAGTCTAATGAGTGGCAAAATTTGATTTTATGATAGCACATGTTTTCAACAAGCTAAATCTACTGAAATTACTACCATTTGACATCAATACAAATAAAGTTTAAGAGTAAAGAATAAATATTTAATGTATTTAACGCATGCATGGATATTGCTGTTGAATACAGAGCAATAGCTCTGGTGCACCAGGCACCACTGCAGTCACAGGGCCGGTCAAACAACATGTTTTGCAGCCCCAGTTTCATAGACTACATCATGCAGATTATTTGTTGTCTGCAGACGCAGCCTTGATTCAAAACCGTAGACTGTATGGTCCAGCCCAAAGTGATCACATCATTTGACAAGTAGCTGGGTACAGACAAAATGCTTTGCTCATGGACGTTCATATAAAGGTGTCCCACTGACGCAGGCTGCTAAGCACAACCATTTTGCACAATTTTACATCACCATCCTGCACGGGCCATGCTGCTGCATACCAGAAGGCACCTATCAGAGTGAAAGGCTAAGATCCAGAATAAGGTTTCAAAAACAAAGGTAAAAAAAGATACACTGGGTTTCTTGCAATTGTAGCTGCACGCTTGTGTACCTGAGGGTTGCACCTGAGTGAACGGATCCTACATTGTCCACACTGAAATGGTAGTACCACACACTGGCAATAGGGACCTTAGGGGCTCATAAGTATTTGGAGTGCATTTAGTTGACATTATGTTGGCATTATTTTGTCCACTCCACCTAAGCAATCCTCTAAGTCCATCCATTCAAGTTCTGCAGTGACCCAAGTCCTATTTGCTATGTTGACAAAAGCACAGCGCAACCTCAACTGCTACAGAAACCTCAGAGATCATTAATCTGAAGGTAAGTTGGACTAAATCAAAAATGACTGTCAACATCTCTGTGGGAGCTCTGGACCAGTAGAGCAATGCAAACATGCTCCTAAAGCATTTCTGTCCCAGGATGTCCAGCTAGTCCCTAAACTGAGTCAAATTCCTTGCAAAGCACCTTGAAATTTTCATTCTTCATGCAGACCCAGGAGTCTGAATTAGGGTCATCTTCCTCTTAAAAAAACCCATCTGCTTGGTACACACAAGGCTGCATAGTTGCCCTTGTGTCCACCTTCTTTGCTTTGACCTCACTGTACTCCAAACTTACCTATCTGTAGAAATCCTGGTCTGCATTTCCTAGTAGCAATTCGCACAGAGGACTACCAAAGAACCTGCTTCTCACAAAGCTGCAGCTCTTGCTACTGCTACCCAAGTACAGCCAGATTTTTATATATATATATATTAGCATATACTTCTGGCATATAACTGAACTTCTCGTACCAGCTCTTAACTGACAGGAAATTAATTTCTGGGGCAAAGACAATTTTTTGCTTTTCATATCTCATTGCAGCGGTGCCCCACTCTGAGCACCGGCAAGCGCTGCACTGCTGCAAAGTCCTGCTTGCCACGGCCGTGTGGTGATGGTGACCACCACCAGTGAGCTGTCACAGACACGACAGTTAGGCAGCAGTCGTGTGGGAACATCTGCACTGACAAACGTCCTGTCGCTTACCTCATGGCCAAACCGATGACGTCTTCATTCTGCTTGTAGCAGGGAAGCGGGCAGGTGCTGCCTGCTGTCCAGGTAACCCCGTTCAAGTGGGAGCAGCCAGATTTGAGCAAAATCGCACTTGTGCCGTTCAGGCAGATTGTGTTAGCAGTTGATGAATTGTGGTTATCATCTGAGCTATAGCTTATTCCTCAAGGGTAAGGCAATCCAAATTAAAAACATCATCACTCTTCAGCAACGAGTTTGTGTGTGGACATGAATCAAATTAGAAGCAATCTCTGAGTTAGGAGTCCAGTTATTCCATGGTGAAGACAAACCCATTTTGTCCAAAACACCCCCTTCCTAGGGCTCAACTTTATTGGTTATTCAAACATTACTGTAAAAAAAAAAAAATAAAAAAATCCTGGCTGACACTTTCTACCCAAACTTGGCAATTTCGTAAATTTTCCTCCAAAATCTGCTTTGTCCTAGCTGTCTCTGGGCACACAGAGACACTCCCACATCCTTTACATTCCAGTTGGAGCTAATTGAACTCACATGTCAGCATGAGTCAGCAGTAATTACCAGGAATATTAAGGAAAGATTTGGCATCGGACCTTGGTTATTCAATAGCAGAGCCCCCATGTTTAGTGGGGTCTCAGCTTAAATGGAACACCTTAAAAACACGACAGCAAAAGCTTTACCAAGTTTTCCGTCTAGTTCAACTACATATAGGCAGCTCCTGATAGTGAAAGTGTCTTTACTATGTTTTTAGATATACCTACAGAAAGGCAAATCTAATGGAAAAATAATTTGTGAATACTAAATCCTCTACGGTAGAGTTTAAATCTGTTTACACCCCGAAACTGCTGAATCAATGTTAGACTGGTTGGCTGGTTTTCATAAGCATCTGTGCTGCAAACAGGGCCTAGCAATGCATTTCCTCCTTACGGTTCCTGGGCAGAAATCTGAATCAATGGGAAGTTGAGGTAATAACGTAGCTCTCCCCCACCCAGCTCATTTGGAATGAAAATCCTGAAACCACAGCAACCCGACTTTTCCACATGCAAGTGTTTGTTCCCTGACACTCTTTGCCGAACCAGTCCCCCTCATCCTTCATCCTAAGGGCTGTGGAGCCTTGGGCTTCCAGAGCTGAAGACTGGAGGTGGTTACACACTGGCCCAACACAGCCCCTAAAAACCCAGTCCTCTCCTCGAGACTAGAAAACACCGGAATACACTTTTACAGTCAACTCCTGAAAAAAATAGGTTGTCACAAACATAAATCCTGATGCAGAGACGCGATGGATGCGGCAGTGAAAAGCCAGGACTGTCTCAGCCTGTGCTCAGGCAGAGGGTGCAGCAGGAGCAA
Organism: Antrostomus carolinensis; assembly: GCF_000700745.2. Lineage (NCBI taxonomy): Eukaryota > Metazoa > Chordata > Aves > Caprimulgiformes > Caprimulgidae > Antrostomus > Antrostomus carolinensis. Next base: position 45,720 of record NW_010330860.1, read on the forward strand.
CGGCGTTAAAGTTTCCATCAAAACCTTAACTGGTAACTCTCTCTGGATCTGAATATCTACCGTATTAGGTACTTTGTTTTTCAAGGAAATAAATTCTTGCTCTTGGTTGCAAATTAACCGAGTGTCTTGCCAGTGAATTTGATCTTGTCAGTCATTAAGTCTCTCGCTTAAATGCAACGATTTAGTCTTAGCCTGGATAATAACACTTTGTACCGTTCATAAAGGAGAACTGTTTTATTTTATCTACTGCAAACATATGTTCATCAACATTATTCTCAACAGACTACTTCTGAGTCCAACCAGATCAGTCAGTTTTATTTAAATCCAGTCCTGGTTGTCTTTCTGAAACCTCCAACTACCAAACAACGTCAAGAATATTCTTGGGTTTTTATGGTTGGTTTTTTTGTTTGTTTGTTTTTTGGGGGGGTGTCTTAATATCTCGGTCTTAATATTTTGGTCTTAATATCTATCTCCTACAAACTCACTGAATGACGCACAAATATTGTTTCTGCTTGTCTTAAAAAAAAAAGTTTTTTACATGATATAACTTGGATTTATGCTATTTGCATTATTCTTTAATAAAAACATAAAACTAGAGCTTCACCCGAAGACGCACAAAATGCTTGTTTACCAAACAAAGTAACGCAAAGTCAGAAAGGCACCGGAGCCCGCACACACGCTTTGCCCTTCCCTCAATGAATTCTCCCCCTTTGGTATGTCAAACTGAAACACAACAACAATTTTTAGCTCTGAAGTTATAAACCGCTGAAAACGAAGATTTTCAGGGGAAGTACCGACTGACCCCAAAGCGCAGCCACCCTCTTCCATCCCAAGCGAGTGCACTTGGGGCTCGAAAGAGGCGACATGAGACTTGATTTCTCTTGCCTTCCCCGCGAAGGTCTCTCGAGGCATCAGTGGAAGAGGACGGGTGAAGCCAGACGCGGCCAAGGTGCCACGGCAGAGCCCTCCGCCGCCCCGGTTCCCGCCCTCGGGCCGGCCAGGCAGCACCCCGGACATCA
>NW_010330861.1:0-6562 GCF_000700745.2 Antrostomus carolinensis
GGTGCTGGGGGGCTGGACTGGCCACGCCACAGCCCTCTCTCTGGTTTGGGGTCTGGAATAACCCCAGCCATGGGCAGGCAGAGGCTGAGCCCGCTGGGGCTGGCGTTTGGGGTGCAAGGGTCAGGCCTACTGAGGTTGGTATTCGGGGGTACAAGGGCTGAGCCCCACTGAGGCTGGCATTCAGGCGTGTCACTGGCACATACGTGATGAGCAGTGTCCACGGTGGTGGAGAGCAGTACCCACAAATATGCAGCATGGGAGCAAGGCTCTGGGCTCTGTGTTGCTGTCAGCAGAGGGCTGCCAAAATCAGACAGAAGCCTGGGTACAGAGCTCCGATGGAGATGTCTGGGCTCCTGCCCTTTTGTATCACCAGAGAACACCAGCACCTTGCAGACTCCATCCCCCTGTGCCCTCCTCCCCAGCCAGGGCTGCCGCTGCCCACCCCACCATTCCCACCTCCCCTGGCCCTTCTCGCTGGGTGTTTTTCTCCTGTGCGCACCAGTGGTGCATTTGGCCCTCCTCGGCACGTCAGGCTGGCTGCTTGGTCTGCATGGTGCCCTGAAACCCCTTCAAAGCCCCGGCAAGCCCATCACAGAGCACAAGGCCTCTTACAGAGCATGTCCCAAATTATTTGGACCCTGAGCATAGTTCATAATCCCTTCTCAACACACCTTTTCCTATAGGTAAGAGCTTGCTTCCCCCAAGCTTTGACATTTCTTATTTTAGCATTAACATTCAAGCAGGTGACAAGTTGTCCAGTTTCCTGAGGTAATGACTGTGTCCATACTATGGCCACTGGCTGTGTCCGTACTGCACTACACAGGGAGCAGTCCCAGCCCTGGAGCTCAGTGATCAAAACCTCCCTCTGTCCAGAGCGGGCCCTATCCCAGTTTTGCTCCCAGCCAGTTCACATCCTCCCAGCTGGTGCCCAAGCCCAGTCTGGGATTTAGCCTGTACCACTGGACCAGTCACACAGGACAGATGGCACACGGTGACTCTTCAGGACGGTGCAGAAGTTCAATAGCATGGAGGAGGGAATTTTGGTGCCAGTTGGTCCCCTTGCTGGGGAATGCACCTAGATGCATTTGCTTCGTAGTCACAGGTGATGTGGTAAATGTCATAACTGAGTGAGAATCCTGGGGGAAAAAACCTTAAAACCAGAAATTTGTTTTTTCTGAAGCCCAGGGCTGGGGACAGCTCATGAGCTCATGAGATGCAAGCTTGCACTGAAGCCACCAGCAGAAAACCAGCCCACTGAAGCATGACAAACAGTCTGGCAGCTCCAGTCTGTCGAACAAAGCAGTGGGTTTTAAATAGGACCAGAGCAAAGGAAGTGAGGAACATGGCTAGAAGGAAGGATAAAGAAAAACTTCTAGTCTATAGAGAAACAGCCATCCGTATAGAGGGACATTATCTTGGGCAGTGCTGACCTGACTCCGTACAGAGATTTCTTTCCCCCATGTGTGGGTTTGATACTGGTTACATGTTGTTCCTTAGCACAAACACTTCATATGCCTGGTTCAATTTTAAACCTTTTCTAGTTTACAATCCATTTATTTTAAAGATGTGGAAACTGCAGAGATGGATATCCAGTGCTACACCCCCTTCTGCTCAGTTATTTCCCCAGAATGAGTAAATTGTTATTCAATTGGTTATTATTATTATTAACCCTCTCAATGAGGTGCAAACATGATCCACTTTTTTAGTACTCCATTGTGCCTAAAATCTGTTTTCTAAATCCTCCCTTGCCTGAAGCAAGCACGGTGTGCTCCCCATCTGCTGTGCTGCTCTGTAAGTATTTTGTATTTTGCTCTGCAGGAGGGAAGTGATGTCCAGGTGCTCTCTTTGTAAAACTTCAGGGTTGAAAGAGGTAAAAGGCAAAGGAGATTCCTGAGTGCAGTTTTATCCCAGTTCTTCTGTTTTGGTTGAATTCAATCTTTACATTTTTGGCCTTGGAGCCTAATGTCAGTGGGGTTCCAGAGAGCCAGGGGAGCATTTATCTATCCCTCCTGTGGCTTTTCAAGCATGTTTGATTGTTGTTATTACTTCCTCTGTTAAACATGGAGTGTTTTCTACTTTTGCTGGATTCCCCAGTCAGATCTGGCTGCCCATGCCTCTCTTCTGCCCCTGGGGACGTCACCAGCCACGTGGCTGATGGGACGGGACTAAACCTCGACCTTTCTGCACACTGGAAATGCAGCTCATTTATCAGATGCTGAGCAGAGGGAGGCTACGTCACTTGGTAGCAGGCAAAATCTGTCACTCTGGGACTCTTCAGGCTGGGGTCCTCATTTAAACTCCTCCAGGCAACCCCAGGCAAATCATTTAATGTCGGTGGCCATCCCAGTCAGATGAACGTGATCACAACTATGATGTCTTGGCAGGTCCCTTCATGGAAGTCATCACATGGTACCTTGATATTACTTGCAGCTTTACATCGAAGGCCTGCAGAGCACCAGGGTATTGGCTGGGCTGTTTTGAGCTGTGGGGTTTGGTGAAGCAGGACTTCAGGCTTCAGTAAAGCAGGACATGGGCATGACTGTATGAAAGTATAGTTTTTCCCTTTCACTTGCACATCCAAGTTGCTGTGCTCATATTGCTCCAAATAATGTGGAGGAATTAGGAAGACTAGCATTAAGTCATTTTTTTCAGAGTCATTGAATATGTTTTAATCCTTATTAGCCTTGAGCAATTGTCTCCCAGTGAACTCACAGAAGGACAGGTATAATTAAAGATCTGTCCTGCGCTGCCTGCCATGCATTTATAGCTGCACAACTGCTCTCCCTAGTGAAACAGAAATATGTCTTTCTAAAGGAAAGCTCAGCAACAGGAAATATTTCTTTCACAAAATGGAACATGAGTTTTTCTTTCAAGCATCATCAGATAAAAGCAAAAACTTTCTTAAATTTCTAGTTTCACTAAGCATCTGGCATGCCTTGACTTTGTTCATTTTTTAATCAAAATGTGCTCTTATTTTAAAGCACAGTTTCATCTGGTAACAAAAGCCTATTCAACCATTTGTGTGTTTAATCAGTGTTTGCATTCGTTGTTCTGTATCATACTTTGTGTTTTGCTTTAATCTTTCCACTAAAGACTTAGTGTTGACAAATTGCCACTGCTCAACTGGACATAACTCCCTATTCTTTACTACTCAAAGTTGGTTAGCTAATTCTGATGGTGGGTAATTTTGATCAAGATTTCACAGGATGCTGAATTTGTTGATGCAGACAATACAGTGACAAGCTTTTCTCCCAGTCATTTCTGAAATCCCCCACCCCACCAGTTGTAAAGACTATGATCACTGTTTCTCAGGTGTCTGGCACAAATGGAAATGGCACCATTGTGTGACATACTCGTTACTTTAGGCATTAGTCTTGAGAAGTGCTGGGTAATTGGATGGTTTGTCATGTCTGTTTAAGCACATTATTCCTGAAACTATTCCTCCTCTGATCAATAAAAGACTCCATAAAATTGCTTAAACATATTAAGAAAAATGTTATTAACTCCAGGAATCTTTATTGCATTTCATTATAAGCCTCTGAATCTAATATATGAAGAAGATAATTTTAATTATAAGTGGACAAAATGAAGATCTACGCTGTGTTCTGCTAAGCAACTATCAGCAACATGTACCTTCTCTATCTAATGCAGTTACATAAACTAATTAGGTTTGTTGTTTCTAATGGGGAACAGCCCCCAAGAGAAATTGGCATCAGATGAATTTGTTAGGTATTGTGGTGCCTGTTCTCAGATATTTTTTCAGGCCGTGAGGAAACTTATGAGATAGAAAAAATGTGGGCAGGAAGTTCAGATCTTGTTTCATCTCAAACCAGTTTCACTGCGCTTGGTGCTGACCTCTGGAAGCTCATCAGATAGCAAAGAACAGTGGTGGTCTTCTCCACTTGTGGACCCATGCATGGCTAGTTTTTGTTTTACAAAGTGAAGTGTCTTGGTGTCATTTACAACTATTTTGTACTTCACTGCTACTTCACATCCTGGGAAGCCTACGTTTTGGGGAAGAAAAAGAGAAAATTCAGTCCAAGGTGGTGTCCTAGGGCAACAGCTTGCCTCCAGCTGTGTTCTTCCCCATTAAGGGGACAGTTGACAACTTTCATACAGGTTAACTTCTTGACTTTTTGCATGTAAGCACCTGATAGTTTAACAGCAGAATCAAACATTTCCTGTACCCTGCAGCATCTGAACAGTCTGTGTTACTTACTGCAGTGGCAGCCCTCCTTAAAACTGACATTTAAAATATTTGAAACATAGAGAAGACACATCAAAGGGTGAATATTATGGGTTTTGTTATATGAAGTACTTTCCAGCCATGAAGAGCTGAGGGTTACTTTCTACCTGTGGAGGAATGGGTGTGCTGAAGCTAGCAAAGGGAAAAGGAGGCCCAGCAGCAGAATGATACAAGATGCGAGGCTGGGAATGCAGGATGGGGAGCACAGGGATGTGGAAGCACAGAGCCAGAGCATTGACATAACCCTTGCACCGTGGCTGTGGAGCAGCCCCATGCCTTCAGGGCACTGCTGCCTGAAGGTGACAAGCAGAGGGCTTCCTCCATATCTGTCATGGTGTGGCCTGGGGGGAGCACAAGGCAAGGTGCCTCCCCACCACCACAACCAAGACAGTCCTAGGCATGCCCTGGAGCAGAAGGATGGTGGTCAAGAGGTTTAAGTGCCAACAGCCTCTGTGCCCTGGTAGGGTTGGACAGTGCCTGATGAAGAGTCTGTCCTTTGCCAGTCTTCCTGCAAATCCCTGCCAATCCAGGAACCTTGAAAATTGACCCCAGGTGGTCCAGTAACACAGGACCAGTTGATCAAAAAGCCATATAGATGTTTTAGAAAATCCTTTCCTCCCTCTTCCTTTGCATCGGTTCAGTCAGCATGGAAATGCAAGTGTCACTCAGTAATCTTCCTAAAGTGCTCAGAGGTCTTCATATGAAAAAGCTATGTGATATTAATAAGTTATTTTGTTCCCTATAGGAGACGAAGGGATCACATTAAGGAAGAAAAACTTTGTAGAAAGCGTGAATTGCTCCATCAATACTGAGTAGAAACTGGGCACATGATTCACTTTCCAAGAAAATGGAAAACTTTCACAGATTTGGACAACATGTCTGCTAAGCCTCTTGACTCCAAGGTTAATCCCAACCAGCTGTGGATTTTATTGAGGTTACTTGCAAATCTTAATTTCAATTTATTTTTCGTGATAATCATATTGCTGCTCCCAGTACTCTCTGATGCTCAAATTGACAGAGCTGGCTGGCTCTCCTGACCTGTCTGCTGCATCCTGGCACTCGCTCGTCTGCTTGTATAACCCTCTGCTCACATTCCTGCCGCTCCGCATTACTGATGTGGAGTGGTGGGAGATTACAGACTGCAGAGGAAGATGGAGACATTGTAAACACTCTTACTTAACGTTACTGCCTTTGGCTCACCCCTTGGTGATCATTTGTGCCAGAAAGATTCTGCCTGCTGTAAGAAGCGTGCTTGGTTTTTAGGATGTTATTTCTCTTCCAGAGGAAGGCAGGACAGGAGGAGACCTCCTGATTCATCCAGTCCACTGCAGGTATCTACATCATATAGACCCTATTTGTGGATTTTTCAAACGCCTTTTTCACATGAGCTAGGCCATTTGTCTTGTGATCTTCAGAGAAGGCTGTTCCACAGACTTTGCTGCTCCTGTGGTTAGAGATTGCTTCTCATTCTCAGCCAAAATTTATTAATGGCTAGTTTATACCCATTTGTTCTTGTGCCAGCATTGTCCTTCAGTTTAAATAGCTTTTCTCCCTCCCTAGTGTTTACCCCCTCTGATGTATTTACAGACTACAACCATATCCCCTCTTGGCCTTTCTTGAGCTAGGCTAAACAGCCGAGTGCCTCCAGTCTGCTCTGAGAGCACAGGCTTTCCATTCCCTTATTTGGCTTAACAGCCCAGCTCTGATGCTACTGCAGGTCCAAATCCCTTCTCCTGAGCATGCTGTCTTGGCCACGTACTACAGCAATCCAGGTGAGTCCTCCTACCACCAAACCCTTGTACAATCGGCTGTGTTGTCTTTGACAGCACTGATACTTCCACCTCCCTGGACTCATTAGATCAGTCTCATCAGTTTCATTAGAAGCATCACTTGTCCCCTGCAGGTCACATCATATTGATGTTTTACAGTTATCTTATGGCTGTAGAGGATCTTCAGCTCTTCTTCCCACTTTGTCATTTCTAGTTAAAAGCATTATGGTCCCTCAGAAACTGCACTTTGTAATAAGAGATTTCATCCCATTGCACTATCCCAATGCTAAAATAGTCCCATTCTTCTTGTGTGGTAGCCTGGCTGTCCAGCAGACACTACCTCCCACCTTGGTATCATCAACGACTGCACTGATTTAAGATTATGATCAGATTTATTAATGAAAATGTTAAATATCTGTGTCAAGACTCATCTTTGAAGAGCCCTATTGTAACCACCTTCCACCTGAGATTTCCCCTTTCATTTCAGCCCATGATGCTTAAAGAGGAAACATCTGTCTGACTCTGTCCAGCATGTCCCCCAGCAGGA
>NW_010330861.1:6589-7860 GCF_000700745.2 Antrostomus carolinensis
CTGTATACATTTATCTATCTATTAGAAACAAAAGCTGATGTGCTGGTTTGAAAGCCCATGCAGACAGATTTTCCACAGAGTTTCCATATAAGGTCAGTTCTGCCAAGAAACTTCAGTTCTAACCTCTAACATTTCTACAACTTCAGTCTGAGATCTCCCTTCAGCAAGACTTGCCAATTGTAGTGCTCAAGTCGGGGTGTTAGCAGATGTGTTTTGCTCTGCTTCAGTCTCCCAGCGGGTTATGAAGCCAAATTCATGATTCAAATGACTAAACTCATTATTCAGGCTTAGTGCACTTTTTTATGGGAATTTGGAATGGGGTGAAAATTCTTTTGTGCTCTGGCCTGTGTTGCTCAGATCTTGGCCTGCAGAGGAATAGCAAAAATTATATTTGTACCCTTTACATTCAAGTTGGGTGGGACTATAAATATCTTGTAGTCCTAAAACAACATTCCTGATAGTTCTTCAATTAAGACTGCAAGACTTCTCCCTCAACATCTCCCTGTGATTCCCCACAAAGATCTGACTGTCTTCCTTTCTTCTACATGCCAAAGGGTTTAGAGACTTTTGGAGGAGTTGGTGGTGACATCCCACAAACCGAAGAACAGAGCTACTTCTCTTTTAGTCTCAAATAAAGCAAAAAAGGATAAATTACTGAATATTTGTCTGCCCTTTTGATGACAGGAAAAGCAGTCTTTACCCTCTTTCCATTGAACAGTTCAGGTTTTGGATATCTCTCAATGTTATCGGCTAGTTCTTCTGAATGCGTTGTATAAATGAGAACTGAATGATTCTCCCTTTAAAATTAAAAAAGGAAAAGGTCTCAGAAATATCAGATCAGTCTAGTTAAGCCTGTTCCCTGCATTATAATTTGGGGTTTTTTTAATAACATTAAAGCATTCTCTGATCTGAAGAATGTTTTCACCTTTGCATGTTGAGGGTTGGCTGACAAGCCTTCACCTTGTGCCTACTTCTGAGATGATCATAGAATCATAGAATCATAGAATGGTTAGGATTGGAAGGGACCTTAAAGATCATCTAGTTCCAACCCCCCTGCCATCAGCAGGGACATCTACCACTAGACCAGGTTGCTCAAAGCCTCATCCAGCCTGGTCTTAAACACTTCCAGGGAGGGGGCATCTACAACTTCCTTGGGCAACCTGATCTAAAGCCAAGGACCAGATACTCCCAAGACACTCCAGATTTCATCTTACTGGCTTGGAGGACAGTTATCCTGGCTGCAGCTCTAAGAATTGACTTGAGGATTTGCC
>NW_010330861.1:7870-11752 GCF_000700745.2 Antrostomus carolinensis
AGCAATCGGGCAGAAAAGGCTTTAATTTGGCATGGGGTTGAATTTTCCAGCTCTTTTTGCTAAAATGAAGGAACTCTACAAGAACAACAAATTATATAATTCAGTTTGACATTGGATGTTAAGAAAACTGAGACCATGTTCTTCTCAAGCAGTTTTGTGAAACTAACCTCCAATATTTCTGTTTCTGCCTGAAATCGGCCCATGAATTTGGGGTTTGCTCAGTCACTCTCTAGACTCCAGAGATGGTAGTGAACAGATAGCTTGTATGGAAACAGCTAAATTTAGGTTTCTGAATCTGGAGTTAGATGCCCCCTGCTTTCTGTAGATAGATAATGATGTTGGAGACTTTGATACTAAAATGATCTCCTCCTGAGCTGCTGTCAAGGCATGTAACTTGGTAAAGGTTGTTTCTAGATTCAAAGCACTTCATGTGTATGTGCACACATGCCCTGACCCAGTCCAGCCCCCTTGCTCTGCTCAGGCAACACTGGGGGTTCTGACTTTCTAGCAGAGAATCCCTACCACAAAGGGAGTTCCCTGCTGACCTGAACCCACCAGAGGGAATGGTTTTGCTGGCCTCTGCCTCTCCTGTCAGTGTAGGACGTGGGCTGAAGATGAGCACAGCCAGGCAGCTGGTTGCCCAGTGCATACAGAGCTCGTGGTATCAGTCAGAGATGTCCCTGGGAGCTGCAGACCCCAAACCACTGCACCAGCTGTGCAGAGTCACGGTGTGCAGCCAGGTGCCTAGAGCCAGATTTCTCCCCCTTTACTCTCCTCCCCTCCTGGAACATTGTCTGTTGCTGAGAAAACTTGAATGTAGGTGTCCTGGTTTTTAGGTGGGACAGAGCTGGGTTTCTTTTCAGTAGCTAGAATAGCGCTGCATTTTGCTTTCAGCCTGAGACTTGTTATGAGAGAAACATGATAACATACCAGTGTTTGCATTTTTGTCACTGGAAGTGAAGGACTTCATGTTCTGTTAGTCTACAAGTGCAAGGTCTAAGGGGGCGAGGAATATTTAAATTAATAAACTAAATTGGCATTTGGGTATGTCAGTGGGATATTCCATATCATATCACGTCATGTCCAGTATATTAGTGAGGGGCTCTTCCTCTCTCATTTCTCTCTGACCTTCGCTCGGGCTCTCACTCTTCTGGGATCGTGGTTTCGGTTCGGGATTGTCACTCCTCCGGGTTTGTTATCTGGGAATGGGCTGGGCTTGGTCAGTGGGGGGTGAGCAGTTGCACTGGGTGTCACTCATTTGTATATTTTGTTACTGTTATCATTATCACTACTATTTTAATATTAGTATTATTTTAAGTTTTCTTTTATTTCTATTATTAAACTGTTCTTATGTCAACCTACGAGTGTTCTTATCCTTGCTCCCCAATCCTCTCCCCTGTCCCCTGGAGGTGGGGGGAAGTGGGTGAATAGCTGTGTTGGCTGCTAGCCAAGGGCTAGGCCAGTGAAACTATCACAGTCATTTTGGCACCCAATGCGGGGCTCAAACCCACGACACTGGGATTAAGAGTCCCATGCTGTACTGACTGAGCTAGCTGGGCTGATAACACCAAGGCTGATAACACCAAGGTCGTATGTTTGATCCCCATACGGGCCACCAAACAGCCCTATTTGACCTATCCACCCATTATTCCATACCATTTAACATCATACTCAGGTTTTCATACTTCCAAATAGATGTAGATTAATTGCTACTACTATTATATATATATATATATATACTCCTATATAAACACATACACACACATATACAAATATCATACCCTTAGTTCATGGATTGTCTTACCAAAATACATATTGAGTTCATTCAGTCAATAACTTCAGGTTCCATTCGTTCTAATAGTCTTTTGAATCTAAAACATGATGCGGACTTTGCATAGTTAATGGGAGCTGATGCCGTCGGGTATTGTACAGTGAATAGAATTGGTGTCATCAGGTACAGTAGAAGAGTGGTGCGTAGTCTCTGTTGTATGCTGCATCCGGAGTTCGTAGTTGAAGCTGGTGTCATCAGGTATAATAGGAGGATGGTATATAGTCTCTGCAGTGTGTTGTATCTGGAGTTTGTGAGTCGTGTATTCAGTAGAGTCCCTGCCCAGGGTTGCTGATGTTGATCTTGAAGAAGTCACTGACCACCAATTCTGGTCCAATCAGGGTTCATATCTTGTTAACCTGGGAAAATACTTAGTACGAAACTGTTAGCGTGATGCATAACAATTAGAATAATGATGATATGCAATTCATTGTCTATTTTTACCTAAAATCGTCTCCCTGAGGTACACATTGAACTTCTCCACCTTTCTGCATCACCCACCAGGTACATCCAGGTCCTTGAGCAAAAGCAATCCCATGAATGGCTGGTCATACCTTTACCTGAGACAGGAATAACCCAAACTGTTTTCCCAAGCAAATTCTTAATGTGCACTACAGGGACTTTGTCCCCTTTCACAGTATGTAAAAGTTTTGACTGGGCAGGGCCAGCTTGGTTGGCAGATCCTCTGGCGTTGACTAACCAAGTGGCTTTTGCTAAGTCTGTATCCCAGTGTTTGAAAGTTCCACCACCCATTGCTTTGAGGGTGGTTTTTAGCAGTCCGTTGCATCGTTCGACTTTCCCAGAGGCTGGTGCTTGATATGGGATGTGGTGCACCCACTCAATGCCATGTTCTTTGGCCCAAGTGTCTATGAGGTTGTTTCAGAAATGAGTCCCTGTCTCACTCAATTCTGTCTGGGGTGCCATGTCGCCACAAGACCTGCTTTTCAAGACCCAGAAGAGTGTTTCGGGCAGTGGCATGGGGCACTGCATGTTTCTAACCACCCAGTGGTTGCTTCCATCATGGTGAGCACATAGCACTTACCATTATGGGTTTGTGGGAGTGTAATATAATCTATCTGCCAGGCCTTTCCATATTTATATTTTAACCATTGTCCTCCATACCAGAGAGGTTTTAACCTCTTGGCTTGTTTGATCACAGCACAGTAGGAAGCATCCGAACCAAAAGCACAGGGAGGGGACTGTACCAGCCTGCAGCTGCTTAGCATCTCAAAGGGAAGACTCAATTCCTTGTATCTGTCACTCAAGACCCAGGCAGTTACTTTATTGACAGAATTAGTTCATATTCCAGTCCATCATGTGTACAGATAATGCACTCAGAGATTAAGCTACTGTAGCAATAAATTTACTAACCTAATTTTAAAGATAAAAGCTCCAGTGAAGTGAAGCTTCATGGCACACTCTGCTCCATTGGATTTGCAATGCTTCAGAGGACCAGGCAGGAAAGCCCTCCCTCAGGTAGCTGCTCTGCGCCTCCAGCCTCCTCCTCCAAAAGCAAATCTTCCAGGGAAGGAAATAGAGCAGCACTAAAACTCCCCTCCCTCAGGGTACCAGCATCTGCTGTCCCTCTTCGCAGCTCACGTGAAAGGCTGTACAGAGCAGAGCTTGGAAAAACCCTTCCAGCAAAATAATGAGGAGTGCTCTCCTCCTCATCAGGACACCTGCCTCCCCTCGCCTTCTCCCTCCTCACTTCTGCAGCAGTTCCTGACCGCCTTCCCCATGGGTTTCAGATAGTTGTGAGCACCACCAGCCCAGCCCCTGGACCTCCTACTGGTCTGGAAACTGAGGTAGCTTTTGAGTACTGGTGGCACAGGAGGTGCTGATTCCCACAGCCTATTGCAGCTCAGCAGCTAGAAGCGGCACCAGAAGGAGTAAGGAGAGAGCAGCCTGTGGCATAGTGATGCTGGGCACACACCTCCCTGCGCCTTTGTACATGTTTTGGGTTGAGGGATGGCTGCACGTGCTGGGCATCACTCAGGGTCGGATGGTGTCTGGGGATTATCAGGAAGGTTATCAGGAGTAGTCAGCATGGTTTC
>NW_010330862.1:0-2805 GCF_000700745.2 Antrostomus carolinensis
TTCATAGAAGAGGCATCACTGAGCTCAAAATCAAAACAAGGCTCTCCCGAACAGCCTTGCTAACTCCAACCAATACAAAAAAAATAGAGCTCATCTGTAACACATGGCTTACATGTCCCATCCATTATTACTTACTTGCAGGTGCTGAATGTGACAGCAGATAGTGTGAGACATACATTTTTCTATTAAAAAGCGGGCAGGAAACATAATACAATTTCTCAGGAACCCATGGATGCTGATGACTTTTGGGGCCTATTTGAATCTGTGCGCTACCTATGAAAATTCTATCAATTTCCAGAACAAAAGAGTCCTCTCCTAGTCAGAGTTATTACATATGAATTCTTTTCAACAAAATGGAGAGAGGGCAAAAAGGAAAGAAGAATTTCCACAACCAGACCTTTTTCACTGAGCAAGTGAGTAAATCAGCTACAATTTCATGGTGGAATAGGATTTTCCCAATACTGCACTGGGCGTACCTCTGGTTATCCTGAGTTCAGGATAAAAGGACAAGCCTGTAAATCTTTCTGGTTATTGGCACCAATAAGGGGAGGGGAGTGCATGTCCAAATTCCTTACTAGGGAGCCTGAGCAAAAAGTCTATTATCTTCTACATAACAACTTGCAGATATGAAAGGTAACTGAGACTGCATAAGTGAGTAAGCTAGTATTTTAATTTAAGCATATTAACATTGAAAACTTATCAAATATTTAGAGGGGTTAGGTACTGTAGGCATGTAATCATGTTACATTTCTTAGTCTGTCTACAGACTTTCACAGCAAAAAAAGAGGCCCAAAAAGTTGCTTCATAAACTTTTGAACCCCTGATAATACAAAACATGCCCAATTATTACTGAGAAAGAACAATGAGACATTGTATCATTGGTAGATTGGGAAGCTATTCCCAGGACAGGAAGGAATTATCTTTTAATGCCCATTTAACAGTAAAATCACACTGCAAGGTAACTAGAAATCAGTGTAAAAGATGTCCAGAAGCAAAGGAAAACAAAGATAACCAACCAGAGAAAGAATGCTAACAGCCTTATTGAGATGCTTACTTGAGACAGAAAAGTAAAATAACGAGCAGAGAGATGCAGAAATAGATGCCATCCTAAAGAACAGAGTAACTGAACAGACAAGGAAGCCCTGATAGCCCTCAAATGTCAGACACCATTCATGTTGCCAAAAAGGGAAAAATCTGTTTCTGTGTATTACCAAAGTTGTATGCACGGCCATAAGAATTTATTATCAAATGACAATTTATTGATGTCCTCATCTGCTCTACAGTTATCAGGGAGGGTCTTGAAACATGTAAAAATGTCTCATGATAGCAGTGCCTAGAGGGCTTTGTCTGAGTGTTTTGTATTAGCAGCTTCCCTGTCTACAGCACAGATAGACGACTTGAAGATGAAACCCAACCCAACAAGCCAACATCCTGAAAAAGCAAAAGCCCAAAAGGGAATAAAGCTTTCATCCCAGTGGGATACAGTAACTCAAAAGGAGGTAAAGATGCAACATATTTAAAAAGCCACAGAGAAACAGGCTAGATTCAGAAATCTCATCTAGCTGCACCCCTAATACTAATCTATCATCAGCAGGGAGTGAGTCACAGTCCATAAAGAATTCACAGGTCAAACTGTGCTGCCCCTGAGCACAGAAATGCCTTCACCTGGAACAGGCAGAGAGGCAGCTGCAAACCCCGAACCCTGTGGTGCACCAGCTCCTGCCTGTACTGGAGGGACCATGCTGCAAGTGGCCACATCCACTGCAGCAGGAGCAGCGTTGTGACACCAGCATGCTCTTGGAGCTGCATTAATTACATTCATGGTTTGTTTTTCTTTCTTTCTTCACATTTCCTTTAAGAGGAAAGAAAGCCTCCTCAGAGGCTAAGAGATTAGATAGCCAACAGCAAACAACTTCTAGCAAGTCAGTAGGTCATACTAAGGTAACCGCTGTGCCAGCAGATCTCTCTGCTCAGTGACTAAAGGAAACAAACCCTCTTATGCTGTTAACAGGTGGGGGTCATTTCCCCCCCGCCAAATCATACTCACATATTGTTTGCAGTTGCCAACGTGCAATAGTGAACAAGATGCCCACTGTGTTAATTCACATCACATCCTTCCTCACAGAACACAGTGATAATCAAGGAGGTGGCATCTTGCAGATAACTAAGATTCTTAACCAGTAAACCAAAATAATCTTCCTGTTTTTCCTTTTTCTCCTCAAATATTGGCTTCAGCAGCTCACATATCATCCTTCCAAAGCTCTGCACGCAATTCTTTTAATTAAAGACTGCAAAGACAATGACAAAGTGGACAGGCAAGCAGTCCTACTGTTTACAGCTATTACTGTACACTTACTTGCTTTAGCTATTGATTGCAAGGCAGATAAACAGCTTTTTGCACTTTCCTGCCTATTTTTAATCCAATGGCATCTCTATCCTGTAACTGAATCATTAATTTTTTGAGTTAGGGACCATGCTGTGACCCATTTATATCATTCTGTGTTGCTCTTACTATACAGGGGGGGCCTCTGTCCAAGACTAAGGGCTCTATACACTGTAACAAACCAACAATAAATTAATCCTACAAGGATTATACACTGGACAATGTGTATAGATATATATAAAGTGCTTGGTACCCTGTTAGCAAAACGACCATATGAAATCTTTAGATATTTGCTGTATTCAGTTTAACATCCTTTGAAGGATACCAACTGGGGAAACATAAGAGGGAATAAAAGGAAAGGCTAAAGCTATTTCCTCAACAATCAAGGCCAGGAACTCAACATATCAGGAGGTTTATGGCTG
>NW_010330862.1:2830-14583 GCF_000700745.2 Antrostomus carolinensis
AAGCTATTGACACAAGGAGGTTGTTTACAGATGTGGCAAAGCCTAAGAGCACTCCCTCCTTCAAGTCTTCACAACCGGTTGGAGGATGTTTCCTTCACTGCTGCTGCCGCATGTCCAGGCCATAACTACTGAACCCAGTAGACGTGTCCAAATCCTGTGTGGCACCAGGTGGCCCCAGAAGGTGACTGTGGACAGCTGCATCCTGTCAGATATGAAGGGGAAGCCTCTTCCTGCCCCACTGGGAACAGCTATGGAACAACTCAGTGGGTGCCACTTCAGGCCTCCTACATGGAGTGGAAACGTGAAGATCCTTCACTGTTGTATCTTGTCTCTCTCACACAACAGCTTGTTCTCAGCTCTATGTCAGCACTCATACCTGCTTCTCTTCTGCAAAGCCTGCATTCCTCTGGGAGCAGAGGAAATAAAGAAGCACCAAATTTGAAAGTGAGGAACTTCGAACGCAGGGGAATTTTTTAATATTGAGGAGCTTTGAAGCTATATTAAATTTTTTCAACAGCAGCTGTGGAAGCAATATGAGGGAGAACATCTTTCAGTTTTTCATTCTCATTCTTCAACAGCTTACTTATGTCTCACAATAGGAGACATAAGCCGTTCTTTGGCCAAGAGAGAACTGAATTTAAACCCTTCTAGAGTTTGACCATGGAGCTGCTAAGTAGACTTCAGAACCCAAGTGAAATCTGAGGTGTTCCTCAAACATTCCCCACTGTGAAGCAACTCCATTAATGTCAGTCCCGAGACTCAACAAGGAAGCACATTACATCTTCAGACCTCCAGCTGTCTCAGTATACTGGAGGAGTAAGATCAGCTAGCTGCACATGTTGTTGCTTATACCGTTTGGGATAGCATGCATCTCAGACTAGTAGAGAATCACATACCTGTACAGAGGTAAAAGATTATTACAGCTGAGAGAAGATAATTCTCTCAAAAATTAAAAGGCAAAATTAAAACTTCAGGCATTCTTGGGTCTGTAATATCACATTCACAGAAATATGCCACTCCTTGACTTTGTAATTAAGAATATTTTTCACTAAAAGCAACAGATTTTTTATGAATTCTGCCAGTACAGTATAAAATACCATAGGTTCTCATACTTCCTATATCTGAAACTTATCCTGAATTTTATCTTTAAATGGCATAAAGCTCAGCATAATCTAAAAGCATCATTTTTGGCACACTATCATACCAGTGACAGTTGGAAAATTCTGAGCTACAGTACTCTCAATTATCCCCACAGTTTGCAGCTGGAGGCTTTCACAGATAAAAATAAACATGTATCCACTGACATCTGTGGTTTACAGGAGCTCTGAAGTTGAGAAAGGCTTACACAGAATCTCAGTACAACTTTTAGAACCATTCCTAGAGCAACTTTCTTCTAAATTCAGACCTTTCTGTTACAGATCTTCCATTCTGCAAGAAAGCTGAAGTATTTACTGGAGCAGGGACTCGAGCCTCGGTCTCACATTCATAGATGAGTACCCAAACTCCCAGGTACACAATCATTCAGTCTTGCTTGCTTGTTCTGATCAATGTTTTAGGTATGTCATACAAAGTAAAAAAGATCAAAGTTATCTCCTCTACAATCAATTCCAAGCCCTGCACAAATCAGGCAGAAGAGGAGATCTGAACTCAAGATCCCCCTGTGTACCCCCTTGAGTAGCCTGGTCACTACAAAGTCATCGTGACCACACTAGAAAAATGCCCCTGATCCCACGTAAGCTCATCACCTCAATTCCAGCATAAACATTTTTTTTGAACTGTTACAAATTCTGGAAAATGTAATTTCCAGGTTGATCTACAGCAACAGGAAGGGAAAAAAATACTGAGAAGGGAGCTGAAGATTGGTTATCACACTGCCCTACAGCTTCCAGCTGAGAGGACTTCTGTTAAAGATAGTGGACAAAACTTTTCCCTGAACTTAAAGATCAAATAATTCTGAATGAGAACTGACTAAACGCTGAATATTTATGCAATATCCTAATCAATGTAAGCAGCAGCAGTCATAATAAGTAGGCAGATATCAACACAACTAAATCTGTAACAGCTATAAATTATTCATAGCAAGAATACTACTACCTTGAACACTTTTTATTTTTTTTTTTATAACTGAAGCTTATAAAGGTAACTGGAAGTTCTAAAACTCTGATAAGTTTTAGAATTTAATTATTGAATACACTCGCTTCGATAAACCTTACTGAAATTTGCTGTAAGCAGTGAATAGTGGGAATTTTACTTTGGCTGTTGATGGAAGATTTGGCACAAATGTTTTTAGCCTGGTGTAACTTTTATCCTTAATAACAGTTATTGACAATAATAATGGAAAAATATCTCAGAGAATATTTTTTTCCTGGGAAAGGAGAATACTTTTAAAAGATGTGCTTTTAAATAATGCAGAAGTCTAGAGAAAAATTAACATCCTGGAACATTCATGGTTATCACAATGTCACTACAGCTGCATCAGAGTGTAATAAACTATAAACAGTTGAAAAAAGAGACAAAACTGGCTAAGTATAATAGCAGATGTATAATGTACAGATTTTGAATGTATATGCTTCAAGAAACAACAAAATGTCAAAAGTTTGCTTTGCCCATATGCTAACCCTTTCAGACTTATGGGAACTCCAACTATGAAAGAAAGTATTTGTTTCTCCTACAGAGAATGGTGCAGAGGAATAACAATTTTTTGAGTTCCTTTTAGAGCTATGGCTTCAATCACTTCCAAGGAGACTTCCATTTTTGAAATGGCAATGCTGCTCTTCAAAGTAGCACTTAGAAATATCTAAAATTTCTTAAGAGCTGCATGTAAAGCAGTCATTAATGAACTGAGCTCCAAGGAGGACAAATATGAATATGTTTAATCCTAATCCTTTGTTATCAAACTCTGTGCTCAGTGCTCTCTAGCAGTCTTTATTAAGAAAACATAGGGTTTCAAATGCTTCCGTAAGTAAAATTTATTGTTGTGCGTCATGGAAGAATTATGAGGAGGAAGAGTTAGAATAGCTCCTCTAGTAATTTCCTTTCCCACATTTCACAGACTGTCTTCTGGTTTTCTTAGAAACTTAATTTTAACAGTTATAACACCCAATGAATAACTGTGTTGTCTCCCTAAAGGGAAAATTTATTCAATTTTATTATACTTTATGTAAATGTAATTCTCTTTTTTTTTTCTGAATTACATGGTTACTTATTACAGTAGCAGCTCAGTTTTAATCTAGAAGCAAGAGAAGTAGGGTACTGTAATTATGCATAACTGTGAATCCATTTCCTATTGATATTTACAATACCTCAGCAAGCTTGATTGTTTGAAAAATGATCTGAATATCCTCCAAGTTTGCTTGTCCAAAGTTAATTTCCTAAGCCTGTGCTTAGGCACCTGAATGTAAATGCTTGGTTTCCTAAATGGCTAAGTACACTGATCTCCTCCCAAAGCTATTCTGCTCAGGAAAATTCATAACTTTCCAAGACCATCGAAAACACGCAGGATCTGCAGAAAGCTGAAAACACGTCTTGAGAGATATTACCATATGGTGAAATTCACTTTAGCGGATTATCTAATAATGAAGTAATCCTATTTAAATAATACTCCAACCACAAACTACTCCAAATCAGATAAATATGTCTTTTTGTTTATACAGTATCAAGCATATGTTATGGGATTAAACTTGAATGCCATAAACCAGAATCATTACTGAATCATTACATAATTTTGGGATGCAAAGTGAGTTTCACTCTGTTGTCTTGAGCTTCTGTTTATTGTTTCTGGAAATAATACAGGTATCACATAAGTGAAATGTATAAGGCTTAACCAGAGCAGCTAGAAAATGAAGAAGCTGGGACAATGAAAAAAGCTCAAAGAAACTGAGGATGTAAACTATTTTCCAGTACAAGACAGCTGGAGATTTTTCTGCCCACATAACTTCTACAGAAAACCTTATTCTAGAGGATGGGGCTATAAACCTTTTCATTTAAAAGGAAATTACTAAGCGACACACATCTCTCAAATATTTCCAGATATTCAAACTACAGTTTTTGTTCTGAACATCCATGGTTTTTTAAGAGTTGCATCTTGGTCCACAGGAAGGTTTTGTTGTCCTCCCTGCATGTGTGTTTAGGAACATCACATCGCTCTGATGTACCTGCTGCACGCTGACATCATGTGAAGGGGCCATAAGCTTTTCAGAAAAAAAAATACTAAAAACTGTTTTCTTTGTGAAGTTCTAATAATTAAGAGATTCAGTTACATTGTTTAACATTGGTAAATGCTAAACCAGCATCCCTCAAGAATATTTGAGCCAAACTTCACAGAGGAACACCAATGTCAACATGATAAAAGTTCCAACAAGGGCCCTGAAGAAGGGAGTTGAGCAAAAAAGCCAGATCTGAGCCAAGGCAGCAGCTGAGAACCAGTAAACCAGATGGTATTAACATATTTTCTGGAAAAACACTTTCATTAATAGATATTTACTTTAAAAATACCTTTTATTCTCTACCTCTGGTTCAGTTACCCCTTCCAGATGGGATTTTGCTGGGCTGGGAAGACAGTGATAGCTAATCAGGGGAAAAGGGGCCAAGCCATATCCCATGGCTCCCAGATAATGCCCTCAAGCTAAGCCCCTGTGCTCCTGACTGCCACGTCTGCCCACCACTGTGTCTCCTTGGGACAAGAGGCAACCAGCTTCCTAGTAGGCAGCATCACTCTGTATATTAACAAAAGACAATATGTGGTATGATGTGCTATTACATTTGTGGTTAAAATGCAACAGGAGAAATATATATTGGTCATTTGAGCTGTGCATATCCTACGTGGCACCTCCACTGTACCAGCAGATCTTACAGCAACCTTCTTGTGTATCAACCATTCCTGTGCTTTGCTCCTGTGCCCAGCCTCAGTGGAGGTTTTCCCTGCAGTCTAACCGCTTGAAAATCAGAAAGCAGAAGTGATATTTGAAACTGCTGTTAGATTCTTTTAAAGCTTTCAGATTTTTCCACTGGGGGAAATTACATATTCCTCCTTCCCATCAGTGTGTGTATACATATATATATATATATAAATAATTATCTTCTAGGAGTACTCATGAGGAAAATACCTACCACCTTCTATCTTTGCAAACCATAACACAAAGCAGATCAGGAACATCTGCCGAGGCTGTTGGCATTACAGTTGACAGGGACTGGGGTAAGTGAGGATGTCAACTAGGAACTTCTCTACTGCTTGCCAGGGAAAGCAGAAGCTAGTTGCATGTGTGCTGGGGGAAGGCAATCATAAAGGCTAACAGCTGAGACACTGAGACTGTAAGTAAAATATGTTAAACTGTTTACAAAAGAGGAGTTTAGAATGAGCAAAGTTACAACACTATGTTCAAAGAAAAGAAGTTAGGAACGGTATTTTTTTCATGAGGTTAGTTATCCTGCCTCCATTCCAGTGCTGTACTAATGCTATTTGCAGTAAATTACATCATGTATTTTTCAGTCTACTTGTGTCTGTAAGTGTTTCTAGTGATGAATCTCCATCGCCTTTCCTTTGCAGCCTGCTCCACAGGATCAGATCTCACAGATGGAAAATAGTTCCCTCCATCAGTCTACGATTTTCTTTCCTTCTTCAACTGTCATTCTATTACTCCTAATAGCATTCTTCTCTACTTCAGAAGATCTTATAGAAAAAACATATCTCTCATGTTCATTCCTGTTCATTACTGTGCTTACTGCTCTAGGCTAGAATCCTACAACTTCATATTAGGCATGACTTACCACACAGACTGGCTGATCTTGTCACTGAAGCACAGCGTCCATACTGACTAGGATATCCATTTGGCAAAGAACCCATTTGGTTTCTTTAAACCAAAAATTTGCACAAGTGTAACTTTAGTATGGAGAACACTAAGAGTAAAGCATACTTTTGCATTTTAGTAATATGTTGTATAAATTTACAGCATTATAGTTATCATTTTTAATTCCACTATCAAGCTTTATTTGATTCATAAAACAATTCTAACACTGTCACTAGAAGCTGCATAAACATTATACCAGTACCAGTATATTTATATTGTCAGGCCAGTGGGATTGCCCCACTTATTTATAGTCCAAATGATGCACATTAGTCCAACTTGGCACAGCTCAGGCTTAGTGAAAAACTGATCTTTCAGAATGCACTTCTTCGAAGAGTCAGGCTATAAACCTGTCACTTTCCTCGTGCCCTTGTGAAATACTCTCCCACTTTCAGCCCCTACCCTGGAAGAGTTTACTCTATATATCCACAAAGACTGTGCAGTAACTTTGACTAAGTTCAGTTGTCAGCAAAACTTCACCGTTTTTGGAAGCTGTGACAAGTTTAAACACAGTGCAGAGTAAGAGTCTTTTTAAATAAAGTGCTGTGTGCTTTTAAGAGTGGGAACAGAGCACAGTAATGAAAGAGATGTCAAGCTGACAAAACAATATCTACATATTTGTTTTACTTAAAGCTCACATAAAGCCTAGGCCACCTTCTGTGCTCCAGACAGCATCTATCCATGCACCCAGTTCTTTAGGGTAAGTCTTTTAATCTGTCAAATACTCTTTATTTGCCAGTGTTTTCTGAGTCCTATTTAGTCTCCAAGCAGTTCACTGTCTGTAGTATTCTTCAAATTTTGTAAAATGGTAATTATTAGAACTGCTTGCCCACATCTTTGCCTACATGCAACTTAGCCCATGTCTGAATCAGCTTTTTGTAATCCTATGGAAAATAAAACAATAAAGAAACAGATACAGATGAATGTGTGACATACATGAAAAATTATACCCCCATAACCTTCAAGAAGGCAGGCAAATTATTTTAATCTTTCCATGTGTCAATCCCTGAGGCTTTTTAACCAGGACTCCTTCTCCTTCAGGAATTCACAGCTGCACACTTACAACGTGTTTGGCTCTGAAGCTCATAAAAACTAAGACAGCATCAACCTAATGCCTACCACAACTGCAGAAAGAATAAACATGGATTTTGTTTTTTCATAGTGTGAAAACTCTACTTAAACTTTTTGTCCAAACACTACAGTAATAGTGGGATAATTATTAAATCTTTCCCTGTATTATCAGTGTATTGCCAGCACTTTCAGATCCATCAAAACACTGTGTGTGTGTGCACAGATGCTTAATTTAATGATGAGTTTATTCGATTCATAAAATAATTTCAAAACAGACAGCAGAAAGCAAATAAAAATAACAGGAAATCTCACACATTAAAAATAGCTCAAAGCAACCTGACACAGTATCAGACACAGGACTCTGCAGAAACACGGTGTCTAAGGCAGAAGCTCAATCAAACCGTCCACACTTGGCATGTTCTGAAGGTCAAAGGAGCCCTGGTTTTGGCAGACCAACAGCATGATGAACGCCAGAGTACAGATCACTCTATCATGGCCAGTCTGTGCCCTGTCCAGATTTTTATAATGAAGGACTGAGGGAAATCAAGTTGATTTTAGGAGCCAGAATAGAATATAAGCAATTCATACAGTGTGCAGTTTTGGGTGCCACAGTATAAAGAGGATATAAGGTTACTGGAGAGTGTCCAGAGCAGAGCCACTAAATTGGTGAAGGGCTTAGAGGGGAAGCCGTATGAGGAGAGGCTGAAGTCACTTGGTTTGTTCAGTCTGGAGAAGAGCAGACTGAGAGGAGATCTCATTGCAAGGGGAAGAAGCGGGGTGAGTCCTGATCTCTTCCCTCTGGCAACCAATGATAGGACCAGAGGAAATGGAAGATGTACCAGGGGAGGTTTAGGTTGGACATTAGGAAAAGGTTCTTCACCCAGAGGGTGGTGGAGCACTGGAACAGGCTCCCCAGGGAGGTGGTCATGGCACCAAGCCTGACAATATTCAAGAAGCATTTGGACAATGCCCTCAAACACACGGTCTGAATCTTGGGATTGTCCTATGCTAGGGCAAGAGTTGGACTCGATGATCCTCGTGGGTTCTTTCCAACTCACAACATTCTACGATTCTATAAGACATGGTGTATAAGACTTCAGACCCAAGGAAGTGCAAAATATATTAACATATGCACACTATGTTCTGTTTGGCTAGAAATGTAAATACTTCTGAAAACATTTCCTAACAGGAGCTATGACAACAACCAGTGACTGTAGAACAAGTGTTGTTAACTCCTCTGATGGCCAGTGCCTGTTTGATGAGCTCCCAGCTTCCCTGGAGCATCCTTTGAGGAGAAAGGGTGGGGAGGACGCGCAGTCCCCCAGAGGAAGGGGGGAGCTATGGGAGTGCGTGAGCATGAAGGGGGACTGAACCATCAGCAGGTTAGGGTGGAAGAAAGAAAGAAAAGGCTGATAAGATTACTGGTGAATGTGCTGCATGAGCACTGAACAGAAAAAGGACCACTTGAGGACCTGAGAAGCCCTTGCAGAGTTTGCAGTAAGTACATAAATAAATAAGTAGAACCTGTTTAGTCCAAAAGTCTTGCTTGGTGGGGTGCAAAGGGAGACTGCTTAAAGTTAAAGACCCTGTAAGTTAAATGTCTAGGCAGATTTATTTTAAAAATAATCTCGGTTCCCGTCAGTCTCTTTAAAAAATAAACACATTAAAAAACACCAAAAGAGGCCTTCCACCAGAAAAAAACTGCCTTTCACTATGCATAATATAGGACTCACTTAAATTATTCTTTGTGAGGTTTATCTTGCTAACACTTCCCTCATCGCCTATACTACACAAAAACTCCATTACTATTCCTGTCTTCTTGCCTTAAGAGAATAAATAATAATAAGCTTATTGTCTGCGAGGTTTATGTGTGTTCAAAGTTGCCAGTCACCTGCCATTTCCATGAAAGTATAAACCCAAGCAGACTTGTCCTTGAGGGAGCGGTAGGGCAGCTGAGCTGGTGGTACTGACCCTAGGCTTTCTGAGCCCACACTGTCTCAGAGCTTATCATATAAAACCTTGTTCTTTCCCTGAAAGAGGGTTCCACCGAACAGCCCTGTGAAAGCAGCTCCCATGCCTCATACTCCTGTAATAAGGTCAGACTAGAGGCAAGGAACGCTGAAGAACAGAGTTGTGCTTTTGCATGTTCCACAGCAGCATCCGTTCTGCCTGCCTCCTTGTGTCCATACTCCTCCCCTTTGTACAGGCATTACATTTTAACAGCATATGCAGAATACAAGGAATAAAAAAGGAGATGAGGTCTGACAAAAAACCCCCAAAAACCCCACAACCAGAAAAAATACACGCAATGCATAGGATGCTGTGTGTCAGATAAGGAAGGGGGAAAGAAGAGGAAAACAAAACTAAATCAGGTTGCAGAGGGAAAAGAAAGGAAGGAACAGTATGGATGGATGAATGGGATGAGACTAATCCCACTTCTCAACTCCTTCTCAATCCCCTCCCAAGCTCTTCTAACAAGCTGTATTTCCTTTGCTAATTACACAGAACTGAAACAGCCTGATTTAAAATCATGCAGAAAAGAAGTCCTCAGCTTTGAGTTTCTACTCCTAATAGCAAAAGGCCAAATTAGAAAACACTGGAGAAGCTGACTGACAAGAGGCACCAGGACCTCAGTATCACAGCAGAAATTAATACTTTGCTACTTTCTCTTCCCGAGTTGTCTCCTCTGCTTCTGCGCTAACACTCCTCCCTGTGAGAAGCAAATGAATAAGGGAGCTACTGAGTGGGAACTGCAAACAAGGTATGAAGATCGGGAAACAAAACTCTTAATACTTTTTCAACCATGCAGGAATTTTTGGTTCAGATACTTCTGTTAATATTCTGCTTAGCAGAAAAGCACAGATAGCAATGACAGTATTACTGCTAGCATTATATAGATGGAATAAAAATATAAAAGTTTCAATGACAACCTAAAGACAAAGCAAAGTGAACACAAAGTCTTGGCACAGACATTATTTCTTTAACCACCACTGTTCTGTATAATTTTTCCTTCCTAGTTTGATTTTTTTCAAGGACTGGATTAGCTTCAGAATTGCTCTCATCACTTCCAGTATAAAATAAAAGTCTATTGAGACTTACATGTAAAAAGTTAATTAAAAGTTGAATAAAATGCCTACAGAGATTAAACAATGTCTATTCCCCAAGTTCATGTCAAGTTATATATAGATGTAATGTTTCATACAAATAATATAAGTTATTTCATTATGATCTTTTCAATAAAAATGATGATGAAGAATAAGTGTTCCCATTATCCTTTACTAATAGATTTATTCAAAGTAAATCATAAGTTAAAACAAATGAGTTAAACACAAAAGGATTATTCTATTCATTGACATTGCCAGGATATCTTCAGTTCAGTCAGGCTACTACACCAATAGTAAAAGTGGTATTTTTCTTTAAGTCCCTGCTCTGAAAAATATGTCAATATAAAGGATAATTTGTGCCTATTAAAGTCCAGCAAAAAGGCAGCGGGATTTTAAAGTTAGCAGGATGCTTTACATTCAAGCATGGGTTGGGTGCTCTCCTGAAGTAGGATTACACATACTCGGGCACACGCATGGCTTTTTGCTCTCCAAGCGCATTGTGAAAATCAAGACTTGTACTCACCATTAACACACTTTTCTGCGGGGCTATGTCGTATCACATTCTATAATGTAAGGAAAAGTATGCAAAACTCCATCACAAATCATACTCTGTCATTTCTAAACACATTTCTAAAGCCTGGAACTTAGTATTAAGCTCCTAAATACAGCTATGACAAAACAGACCACTATTGCAGCAGGTTCTCACTGAATACACTGGCAAATTACAGTGAGCATGGCTGTGTGCACATCAGACACACAACTTCTATGTAAGGATCAAAAAATGGATACTGAAAGTCACATATTCATCATTTTAGTCTCTTTTAAAAATAATACTGTAACATTTATTCTCATAAAGCTCATAAAAATAAATACATCCAACACAGAGATTTATGATACAAAACAACACCAATTTCAGAATAACAGTACTTTGATATTGAAAAGCCATGAAAGATCATCCAGCATTTTGGTATAAACATAAAATCTGTTTTGAAATTTACAGACATGTGGGCTACCATCCCTTTCTTCAAAGATTTTATCTGATGTATGCTCATACACACTTTAAAATAGACTGAGGCCTATTAAAGTGCATCAAAGTCCATAAAGAGGAGAAGCTGCGATCTGTCCATGCAGACAGACAGTGAGCTACATACAAACACCACCAATGTAGTAGCTTTCCATTTAAAAAAAAAAAACAAAACAACTTTATTTCCTTAATTTCCCTTCTCTGCCTTTATCAACATTGAAAGACTTCTTAAAATTCATGCATTCCTTGCAATTAGTCTCCAGTCTTACATTAATTTAGCCTTTTCTAGAGTACTATGGAAAACAATGAATTTGTGAGCGCAAAAACCATGAAGAGTAGTACACCTTTGTAAAGGTATGGGTGCTGATTTGATTGACTGAGTCTTTTTATGAAATATCGGCTAAATGAGCAGAGAAGACCCATCATGGCTTATAATTACACTTACAGCTCCACTGGACAATCTTAAGTCAATCATCATTTCTTCATGTTGCTATTTTAGCTTGCCAAAAAAAACCCCTCCAACCCTGCTAGTTTCCTAGCTCCCCATATGACTCATAATATCCCTAGTCCACTGTAATTTTTCCTTCCTCTGATGATTCAAGTTGGTGCACTGAAAATCCTTAGGACACCCCACAGAGTATAATACTTTACAACTAACAGTGACACTGGCAAAGATCAAGGATGGAGAAAGACATTTTAATTTAGCTGATG
>NW_010330862.1:14617-19850 GCF_000700745.2 Antrostomus carolinensis
TACCTACAGCCTTTTACCAACTAATTTAGGCCAATTGTCCAAACCCATGAAGCACTATGGAGTAAAGCACAGCAGTCAATCCATGCACGAGATAGAATGATTAGCACTTTGAATGCAACTCTGTGAAACGCTATCATTATTTTAATGACACTTTATGTGCTAATTTTAAATATAACAGCTGCTTCTCTCAAGTTCTAGCTACAGGATTTTGCTGAAGATCACCTTTAACATTAACATCAAAACTCAGTGAGATTATACATAAACAGAAAACATTCATATTAGCTACTTAGTGAACAGTAAGATTTGTGGGTCTGGCTTCGTTAAAACATTCTATATGAATTGGCTAAAATCAGGAAACAAATTGTGGTACCAATATTGGCATAAAAGTCAAATAAACAAGAAATCAAAGTATTTTAATAATAAAATAGTCTATAGAGCTATGCTCACAGTTCAAATCTACATTTTTCCGTAGGAAAGGACACCACGGTTAATTCCAGTTATGAGACACTACACTTAAAAATGAAGCAATAAAGTCTCTGGGTAAAATACATCTTCGCTTTAGTTGGCCTCAGAAATGCTCCTAAACAAGCCTATCATCTGTCACTGGGGTTTTACAAAACAACAATTATTCTCTTCTTTCTTCAACAACATTGTACAAGGAAAAATAGTTTAATTTCTGTAAAACACAGTTGTTAATGTGAGTTTATCAACTATTTATCAAGTAATCTGAATTTATCAATAACTTATCAAGGGAAAGCTACTCTGGAGAAATTAAATCTTACATGGAGATCTTAATGAAGTGCAGCCTATGATCATTTCCAGTGCCTGCAGGAACAAGTGCAGTTAATCTAGATTCAATTCACCCCAGCCTGATGGCCAGCACTAGCCCGGCTCAGCTTGTCACAGAGCATTTCCCTGCTGTCAGACACGGCTGCTGGGAACAGTCAGCAAGAAGGGGAAATGATCCTGCAAGCAATTACATGTGTTCACCCAAAAGGACTTCAAATAGGAGAGATTTTGAACTACACTGAAAGAGAAGACCCCGTGCAGAACCAAGTACAGCTAGTAGTGACCTATGTTTCATCTAGACTGCTGCATTTGATGCTATTTGGAGAATTTTTTTATTTTTTTTAATGTGTGCAGCCATGTAAGCCCTTGCAAGAGATTAAGTTTAAGGCTTACTGGGACTAGAACTGTAACTGCCACCCAGAAGCACTATGTTTGGAGCAATAATAACAAAAAACTTAAAGCAAAACAAAACCAGAAAGCCTACAGCTACTCACACTGATGCAGGCAGCCTCTTCCTGCTTTTTTCAGCTGCATCTCCTCCTTTCTCCTGCATAGCAGTCTCCATGACTAAACCCCAACCCCTGAGAACTGTAACTGAAGATTCAGTTTTTACATGTGCTATGAGGTTTCAAATAACACAGGTTACCTCCTCAGTCCCCCAGCCACAGGGCTTGGGGACGTCTGACTTCGCCCCCTGCCAGGGAGGTGGCCACTCTAGGCTTACTCCTCAACCTGACAGGAGGATTGGCAACACCCACGATCCCAAAGGCTGTATGAGTCCTTCGGCCTCAGCGAGCATCAGATCTTCACAATTAAAGCAAGGAAGGCCTATTACAGAATACAGGAGGCAATGAGTAGTGTAAAGGGAGTATAATTTTTTTAATGAAAAAAATTAAGTCATTCAGATTGCCTTCTCTGAAGCAAAAAGAAATTAAATTGCCACAATGTTCTTTTGAGCTGTAAGCTTCAGCCTACACTGAAGTCCGTTTCTGAGTGCACAGAGGTTGCCAGAGCCAACATTAATTCAGATTCAAGAGGAAGCAGCAGGACCATGAAGAGATACAGCTGACTTTGCACTGAGCTGGATGGCTCCCTCCCCTCCAGTGACCTGGGCCCTTGCAAGCTCAGAGCATGCTGAGTCTCTGAGCTGTCACGCCAGTGTATTACAACGGCATTTACAGGCAGCAGTTTACATTTTTATGGTTCCTCCTTCCGCCGTTTCTGTTACACCAGAGCGCAACCCTCTTCCGACTGAGGGTTCCTCCTCGCTCTGCACTAAGCCCCTTTCCCTTCGTCTCCATCCTGCTCTGCCACACTGCTCCTGCCTTTAGCAGGCCAATAGACACAATGGTTCAACAGCACATCTTTTTCAGTCACAAAATGCAGGTTTTCTTAAAATTGAAAACAGAAACACCTTATTTGCTAGTATTTGCTCGATAGGAAAGCCTGGCAGACTTATGACTCTTTTTGGTGGGGGTTTTCTTTAACAGAGCAGACAAAACATGCAAGGCTACCAGTGCAGCTGCAGAATTTATAGCAATCAAGGAATTTTAATAAAAGCTCAATGCAGCTGAAAATTACCATCCACTCACAAACAATGCAGACCTTCATAGGAGTGTGTATTGCTTTCATGCAAAACACTGTGCTACAGAAGCAAATGTGTTTTGTGCAAACCAAATCTTGTGAAGTAACAGCTAAGCTCCAGCCTGCCCAGTCTGGGTACAGTGACTCCAAAATGCAGTGCTCAGCTATTTCAGGCACCACTTGACCTGCGATTTTTCTAGATATTCACAAGTTTGGAGTTCATGCAGACTCACACATTTGGCTAGGATGAAATTGTTGAGGTCCACAGGGCAATGGGCAAAGACAGGAGATCTGTACCTGGCTGCTCCCTCCAGTACTGCTCTCCTGGGAAGCTGCAGGCACACCAGGCGAGGTCTGGGCTGCAGTGCCCCTGGTAGGATGAGATATGTCATCTCTCATAGATGCCCAGCAGTTCCGTCCCCTACTTAGACAAATGTCTGGCATCTGGATAAAAGTCAGCTGGTGTGGGCCCCACTCGGATAAACTGGAAATGTTGGCCAGCACAGGGAAGCACTGGGATGAATATCCAAATGCAACATCTGTTCCCTATTGCACATCCTCCCAAATCGCCATTGATCTTGAAACATTATTAGGCTTCCCTCTGGTCCAAGATTAACCCAGCAAACAGATGCGTTAGCAGCCGTCAAAGGCAGAAGGGCTTGGTTGTGCAGGACTATAACCCATCTTAGGGAAAAAGGCTGACAACCCCAATGCCCTCCAACTCAGCAGAAAGGGAGCCAACCTCGCAAGAAACAGATCAGTCAGGATGATGATAGCATGATAAAACTAGTAACAAAAAGGTGAATAGTTAGACAGAAGAAATGAATACTTATCTAGCACAAAAATTTGCAAAACAAATTCAATTGAAATTCCTAAAGATGGGAAAAGAAGACATAGTGTCTGCATCAGAATTAGAATCCTGGGTGGTGGACAGGAGATGCCAGAACAATTCAGTTATTGGGAAAAATTCAAGCTGAGAATAATAAAAGATATTGGGGTGGGAAGAAAAGAATAGTTAGATAACTAAAATGAATAATTACAACTAACATAGATAACTAAAATGAAAACAACTTTTGTTGGAAAGGATGCGTGAGCAAGAGCAGGTGAAGAGTGACATGCCATCTAGAAATGCTGTTACTAGTTTATGAGTCACGGATACCACAAACTATCAGCTATAAGAGAACTGCTATTAGAGTTAGAAGGATTCAAGAAAAAGTCTGTAATTAGCATAATTAGCAGAATTAAAAAAACAATAAAATCTCTCTGCAGTATTTTAGGATAAAGAATCATGATTGTCATAGCTTGCCAAGTATAATGCAAAAAAAAAGTGGTAAATACAATATTTCTGTTCTATAGTTAAGAAAATGCTGGATGACATAATATATCATGATAATGGTAGCAGTGTATTTCTAGTCCAACAATAACTTAGAATGATGTTAAACAATGTTAGCAAGACAGGCAGTCCAGTATCAGCAGGTCTGGATGACTTCGATTCAACAGCTAAGCCAAAAACTCTCTGGATCATTAATATTGATTTTCAGTAACATTTTTGTAAGAATGTCAGTTTTCCATTACTAAACATCTTTTTAAAATCAAGATCAATATTTATCTACAGGCTGCTCAAATTTAAATAGGATTAATTCCTTAATTCAGGTAAATCGGAGGCTTGTGTTACACAAGTCACACTACAGGACCACTGCAGAACTTTTTTTTTTTTTTTTTAAGTCTTTGATTGGTATATTGAGGATAACCAAAGCAAACAGCGATAAACAGTAAGATTAACTGGAATCAGGTGTCCAGTTCCAGGGATACACATTGGGTATGATTCATGAAAAGAAATTAAAAGGTATACAGAGGTAACAATCAGTGCTGAATTGCAGCACTGTGAAAGCCACCAATGCGCAATGGTGGCATGCAGGAACTGTCTGATGCCCTAAAATAGATGCTGAAAAGCTGAGAAAGTTGTGTGAAGGTGAGCTGATGTGCCAGAGTGTGGCAGGGAGGCACAGCCAGCCCCTGATGATGGATGGGCAGACGGGAGGAGATGCCCCTGGCCGTGTTGCTGAGGGTGCGGTGCTTTGGCTGGGTCACCCTTGGCAGTGAGCTGCAGTGCTGGCTGGCTGGAAGCCATTTGAGAACATTGCAAAATACCACTGTGGCTCAGCACCACTGGGACTGCAGCCACCCTCAGCAAGGCTGGAGATGGTGTCCCTGGCACAGCCCTGGCCCCAAGCCCAGCCCAAAGGAGCAGGAGAGGCAGCAGCACCCCTTCTTCAAGCACAGGCCAGCAAGGCACCAAAGGGACACCACCAGAAGCACTTGTACTTTCAGGCTGGAGAGATGAAAGAGGCCAGTCTCTTTTACACAGTACCAGACAAGTGGATGAGCTGTGTGTAAATGATGAGATTTGGCCAGAAAGGTTGGGAGTTATCACACCAGATTTACCAAGCGCCCGCGTGAAAGGGATACATACCTCAGTTTGGGAAAGCATGGACTGTGTGGTCAGCCAGGAACACCCAAATGAGCAAAAAGACTAATTAGTAGTAGGTGCACAAAGACTGCCACAGATAGAGACTCTACAAAGCCCCCTCAGAAGCCCCTATAAATTTCCAAACTAATTATGGGAGAAAACCCATCCTAAAGCTGTTCACATTTAAGTACTGGACTTTTACAACTGTGAAAGTCATTCTTGCACTGTCCTGGAAGGCAGATGTGATCAAGAAACCAGTGCTGTATTTTGCTACCTATGGCACACTTACCTCTGTATAAGCAGAGACAGGGCTGTGCCAGCCTGCTGTAGGACACAAATGAGTGCGTGTGTAATTCTTGTGTAATACAGGAATGAATCGCCAGCGTCTTT
>NW_010330862.1:19873-72427 GCF_000700745.2 Antrostomus carolinensis
CATGACCACAGTCAGAGACCAAGACCAAAGCAAAGAGAGAGGCTGGAAGAAGCAGGTTTCGTCTCTGAAAACATGTGTGAAGGGGACTGTAGGAAACCACTGCTAGGAACAGGCAGTCTCCCTGGGGAGGAGGGATGAAGCATTGGTGTAGTCACCATCAAATGTAGGTGAATGCTTTCTTGTCCCCTGGGAAAACACAGAGCTATCCACTTCTCTCAGCCTGCCCTCAACACAGAAGGAGGTGAATGCCTCCTCCTGCAGCCTTCAGGAAGAGGCAGGGCAAGGCAGAAGCTCCATCTTCTCCAGTGCTTGCAAATGACTAACAGTTTATACGAACAGGAGCATGGTTATTTTCCACTACAAAACTGAACAACTGCTGGTACAACGGCTTTGAAGAGCAGCTATTAGAGAGGTCACAGCACAACAATCCTGTGGTTTTTCTCCTGGGTTTCTCAGACATTTCAATTTCTAGCAGAATTAAGTTCTCTGAAGATGCCCAACTCCAAGCATGCACAACAAAGATACATGGAAGAAGCATGTACAAAACCCCTATGAATTAAAGCTTGGTGCACAATGATTTCTGTTTTGGGACATTTATTTCTGTAGGTGGTTGGAGTTTCCTGGTGCTCATAAGAACATTATGAAATATTTACTACACTTTTACTTCTCTTAACTGCAAAAAATAAACAATCCATGCCACCTCCCAAGGATGCACAACCTTCTTGTTGTACCTTGATGTCAATAATAAAAACCTGGAGTTTGAAACATGGTTTTGCAACCTGGGATGTGAGGTGGCAGATAAAAAGTACAAATAAGCAGGAATACCAATTGCGCTGCCCGCAAGGTCACTCACCAGCAATCCCCAAACACATACAGCTGCCACACAATCATTCGGCAGCTAGTCAGCTGATCTACTATGGCACTTGTTTCTTTTAATTTAACATTTTCACATGTTCTCAGCTGCAGAATACCTGACCTGATAAGCACATGCAGGCACAAAAGATTATGTGAGACAACAGGAAAATAGAATAGACAAGAAAATATATCTGAAGTATATCCAGTAATAGCTTTATTTGCCTGTTCCCTGGAGAGATCTGAACTATTTTGTGTGTAGAGGCTGTTAAACATAAAATTATTTATTCAAAAGTTAATGCAGCATGGTTAGAAGCATTTCATGTAAGCTGGCTAGGTATACAACAACCTCTACTTACCA
Organism: Antrostomus carolinensis; assembly: GCF_000700745.2. NCBI lineage: Eukaryota > Metazoa > Chordata > Aves > Caprimulgiformes > Caprimulgidae > Antrostomus > Antrostomus carolinensis. Next base: position 21,087 of record NW_010330862.1, read on the forward strand.
GGACAGAAACTGTGTCCACCTAATCAAACAGCTGGAATAAAGTCTGGTAATTTCAGCAGTAAGAGTGAAGGCGTTAAACAAGGCAAGCCATCCTTACGCACAGAAGCTCTGAGGACTCCCTCACATGCAGAAAGACCTTGAACGAGGACAGAGAAGGAGTCACCCACTTCAGCATCTCTGCATCTAAAACCTGCCCAATAACATGATGAAGTTACACTCACAGGCCATTGCATGGACCTATAAAAATCAACAGCCCCTTTTCTTTCAAAGGCTCTCTGACTGGAAGGGATACAATTAAAACTGATGTTCAATGTGTTCATTTCAATCTTCAGAACTGTTACTCGAACAAATGAATACAGACTGATCTGCAGCAGATCAGAGCAATCACTCGGCTTTCATCCACGATGGATGTGGCCGATTCTCATTCTCCATGAGATTACAGAGACTAAGAGACTTCACTTGAACCCCAGGGCTGCAGCCATCCTTACTCAGTTGCCTGTGATGCACCATCTCATAAGGCTGTGCCTACAACTTCTGAAAATGCAGACTTCGACTGGGACTGCTGATTCTTGGTTTGCAGCTCTCTCCAGGAAACCTGAGGGAAGCGATGAATCTTCTCTCAGATCTGACTTTTATAGAACATGTTTATAAAGCTGCCAACGTAAACCAGCTGTTTGGTAAAACGTAATATTCCCCAAACATATTCTGATGGGATTGTCTGTTTTATGTGGAGATATTGTATATATTCTGAAACATAAATTACAGGCATTTCGCTGGAAACTTTCAAGTGATTTTTCATAGAAACTCTAGATTAGAGCTGGGCTGATGACAGATTTGAGCACGCAAAGTAAACCAAAAAAGTTTAAAAGGCAGTGGGAAGAGTTTGAATTTAAAGAAAATAGATATTGCTGAAAAATAATACAATCATAGTACAAATAATAAATCTCATTTTGGGTCAGTCTGAAACATTATATTCAATCCAAAATTAAATGCTTCCTTTCATATGCAAGTTATTTAAGTCTTAAAAATATTTTTTCTTTAAGGAAAAAACTTTTTTTAAGTAAAAAGCTCAAAAATATTTTGAAATAAAAGAGTAAAGATCTAATTTTGAAAATGCTGAAACAAGACATTGCAGCATCTGGGGAAATCATCTTTCTTCTTCAGTCAAAACTACTAGCAATAATCATCCCTGAAAATGCAAATACTTCTGATCCCTATCTAACTAGGCTTCTCAGCAAATTTATGACTTGTCAAAAAAGAATTTTCCCAGCTTTATTCATGAAGTGGGAGGTAATTATCACTTTTTCAGCCAATATAAGAGTGAATGTGTTGTTAATCAAGCCAGTGGGAATTAGAAGATGTACAAAGCAGTTTGCACAACTCTCAGAATTATTCCAGTGAATTGTAAATGATACTAAAGCATCTCTTCCAGTAGCAGCAATATAATCCCTTCTCCAAACCTAAATGGAACAAAGAAATCACACATGATGTGAATTATCAGAGAAAAAGGAACAATACACCTTTTTTCACCAACAAACATAAGGGCCATGTCCTGCAACCCCAATAAAAATCTGACAGCGCAATGTCCTAACTGACGCTAACATGGGTGACATGATGGGGCGAGTGGTGGTTTACTTTAGTCACCTTATGTCTGTTTTCAAGCAACCTGACCTCTCCCATTTAAAGGCCATAGTTGGCTAAGTTGATATTCTCCAACATCTGTAGTTACACCCAGTTCCTTTATGAATGATTCCTTCTTCACCATAGTACTTAAACATGTCAAAGTTAGTGAGATTTAAGCAAGCCTATAAAGTTAAGAGTTATGTACGTAAATGTTATCCTGAGTTGGGGGTGTGTGTGTGTGTGTGTGTGTCTAAATTCAGTATATAAATATTAACTGCAAAATTATTTCAAAAACATTCCACAGAAATACCTCTATGCTTCATTATGCAAATATATACTCAGAAATGCCTTGCAGGGATTCTTAAATTGGAAAAGATACAATTTTCTTTAAACCTTATCCCAGACAACTGAACCTTGGCAGCTAAATTTCCACACAACATTTAAGAAGAAAAACAACAACAAACTTCAAAACTCTGAGAGATGCAGTTTGCATCTGCCATGTTCTATAAAGACAAGTGCCAACAGAAACCACATTTGGTTTTTTTGTACCACAGAATATGAAATATCAGCAATAAGATTCAAAAAGCCTAAGGGACAGATTCAACAACGATGTTGTGTAAGACTTCACATCAAGACTTCATAATTGCCTTTAGGTCTCCAGATTCCCACAATGTGATCCTAAAAATCCTTGCTCAGTTGCCACCTCCATCTGAAGGCAGGACATACTCCACAGAGAGAGCAAAGCACAACTTGCAGGCCAAGAGATGTTCGATAACACCTGAAATGACAGTTTCTGCATCTTGTTTTTGACAGGATGAACCAGCTGCAGTATTTGATCAGAACTGAGAAGAGAAACTGGCCATCTCTCTGCCTAAATAAGTCTACCATATCTTTGGGTTTACTCAGAGATTTTTTATTTCCCCCACCTCCCCCCCACTGTCTGGAAATTTAATTAAAGTAGATCTTAAAGGATTTTAAGAAAAACATTTGTCATTAATTGGGCAAACTGCATACTAGAGGAAATGTGACCCACTGTTAGGGCAGTGTCTCAGGAGGCAGGACACAAATTTGGTTTTATCTGCAGTCTCTTTCATGTGGAACAATGAAATACTCCCAGAAGGAGAAGCCAAGAAGCCTCTGCCCCAGGAAGGCGGTTTCTGTAAGCTGCAAGGGTACGATTTCTCTTCTGCTTTCTCTCATCTTTATCCAATACTTTGTTAGTACAAATGCCACCACTGTGCACCATGAGAAGAAAAAGAGTATGTACTATGGCAATGGTGTGGCTCAGGGACTTCTTTTGTGATGTGGAGGCGGAAGGTATAGGCTTGAATCCTCTGTGATTAAAGAGTGGAACTTAAGTCCCCACTGGTGAAACGAATCGTACAGGGGCAGGCAGAGAGATTTTTTTATTTTTTTTTTAAAGAGTGACTTTTTCCATTCCCTGTCCCACTTGAATTTTTAAAGACAGGCTATAGGCATGTGCCTTCAGAAAAGGAATACACTGACTGTAGAGCTGAGGTGGAAAAAACATATTCCTGCAGACTCAAGAGAATGCTCTGACTCACTCCACTCTCAGCGTTACCCACTGGCTAATTCAAGGTAGATGCAAGTGGTGTGACAGCAACGCACAAGTTCTTGCTTCCTTGTCCAGCTGAGATCTCACCTTGTGACAGTCAATTCTCCTCATACACTACACAGGGAAAATGGGCATCTAATATGAGGTCTGTGTTCTATTCCAGGGTCAAGCATACTAGAGATGCACCTACTTTCTCAGCATCAAAGTGCATATCTAATCCTAAATGAGAAGAGCAACATAATCAAAAGTATTGTGGGCACTTATCTCTCTAAGTAGTGGAAAACCCTGTTAGATTAGGTTGCCCAGAGAAGCTGTGGATGCCCCCTCCCTGGAAGTGTTCAAGGCCAGGCTGGATGACGCTTTGAGCAACCTGGTCTAGTGGAAGGTGTCCCTGCTCATGGTAGCGGGGGTGGAACTAGATGATCTTTAAGGTCCCTTCCAACCCAAACCATTCTATGATTCCATGATTACACCTGCCATCTTTTACTTTTCTTGTTAAAAGAAGTAGTATTCCTGGTTTAAGAACCTTTCTCTAGCATTTATCATATTTAAGTAGTTCCTTCAGAAAGAGAATTTTTAAGACTGTTCAGAAATTTTAGATGTACAGCTGCTAATTAAGCAATAGCAGCTGCATCTCTACACCTTACACATGCTATGGATTTCTAATAGTATATTTATTAGTCCAGATTATTTTATGAAGAGGGGAAAGATGTCTCAAGTTACTCCTTCAAGTACATATTTGGAGATGAGCTGTATTTTCAGAACTGGTAAATACGTAAAGGCTGTTAGAATTAATTTATTAATTAAGCATACTACAGAATATGGAAAAAATTCATCACTGACGTTTTCCTTATCACTAGAATTTCCAGAGTGTTGCACTAAAAAAAGACTTAGAGCCACAGCACAGGCTCAAAGGTCCATAGCTCTTGCTAAGAAGCTTCCTCTCCAGAAACTAACCTTTAGAGAACTCCGAATCCCCAGAAAAATTAAGAAGATTCTTATACAGGACTTGAAAAGGTGATAGATAATGGAACTACAACACTGTTTAAAAAGAGGCATTCACAGAACTATCAATCTCAAATAAAAGCAAAAAGAAATCTGATGTGCAATATATCTTAGCCTCCTGAAGTTTTGCAGAAGAGAAAGAAGTGCAAAACTTCAGCTCTTTTGAGTAGGTTTTGAAAACCTGATTTCATAAAACTTACAGTAAAATTCCTACTATTTGCTTCAAAAGAAGTTTGCTTCAAGAAAGTGGGAAAGCTAAAAACCCAGAATATTTGCAAGTTGAGGGATGACTTACAAAAGTCCCTAATTAAATCTTATTAAATTTCAAAATAAATACTTTTGCCAAATCTTGTTATGATCTATATGCATTCAAATATTTTTCTACTGCAGGAACTTGAATAGCCTGAGCCACTGGAGCTGGACTGGATGCACACACTTAGATGTGGGAAAGAGATTCATGATGGGTTGACAAATATGACACTTGCCATATGTCAAACATCAGTCTGACTAATACTCAGCATGTGCTTCCGTAACAGCAACTCAGAGTATAATGGGTGTCATAAAATAAGTTTTTCAAGGTTCTTTCATTTTAGTTTGATTTGCTGGGTACTGATTTTGCCTTTAACACTTTTAATATCTCTCATGATGCACAGAAACACAAAGCAGCATGTATGTGCATAACTTAAGTGTGTTTGTGTGTGTGTGTGTATATGCGTATATCCATCCAAATGTCTGGCCTAAAAATACATGTTCACTGTCTTAGTATCCACATAAATATGGTACACAGGTTTTGAGCAAATACAGAATATGGTCATAGTAGTGTGTAAGCACAATGCTGCAAAGCCACTAAAAAGACAACAGCAGAATGCATAATGAAGTTGTTCTTTTTCCTGCCAGTAATTACGTTTACATGAGAGTGACTCCAACCACTGTCATTTATCATTTCTGGCAATGGAAATCTGCGGTTGTATGGTTATATATTCTATCCAATTGAAAACCCTACTGCAGCATTAAAAACATTTGTTTTAGCTTATTACAATATCCTTGAGAAGTCTTCAAGAAATATGAAAACATACAGCTACATCTCTTGCAGTACTTCATAATTTACCAAGCACATAAGATTGACAGGTAATAACGATGCAACTGGCTGCCAGCCTAATCTCCATAATGACCCGCACTTCACAGTTGTTAACACAGTTATCAGAGCCACATCATCACCATAATTCTAAAGAAACAAAGTGGAAATGACAGCAAAATGCTTTTTTTGGGGAAAAACAAAACAAACAAACAAAACCCACAAAAAACCCCAAACAAACCTAAATCAAAACCACCAAACCCTGACATTTATCCTTTAATAATAACATTCTTAATACTCATTTTAATGTGATTTTTTCCAGTGAGTTTTACTATTTCTATTAAGATGCAACCTGTAGCAGTATTTTCACTGGTTTGTGTTTTTTCAAATACTTATGCAGATGCTTGGAGAATCAAACCCTTCAAGACTAATTAATGTGCACAAAATTTGGGTAAAATTATTCATATCAAAATAACTTTTGAAAGAATTAACACATGCAGACATACTAGATGGCTCATGCTAATACACAGAAGATAACTAGAACATAGACCTATGAAGTAAAATTCATTGAGAATCAGCTAGAATCAGCTATAAATCAGAATGTGATCTTGTTTGAAATCTTTCATGTAAATCTTTGAAACTTTTCCTCATCTTGAGGAATTTAGTTTCTTTATAAGGCTGGGAATTATTTAACCCCCAATTAGAATTTCACCTGAACCCCTTATATACAGTATTCCTCCATCTGTGGCGTAGTAAAAATTCCTATATTAAAAAATGTTAGCAAGTAAAATGTCACAATTTTACATTTTATGGTTTAATAACTTCCTTCAAAATGAGTGCAGTATTTAATCAGTGTGCAAGCACTACTTGTGCATGTACAGAAACACTGAATATTTGTAATTTTTTTTATTAAGTCCTTGCAAATTTGGGAGTCACAGAAGCAGAAAAAGTCTTCCAATGTCAAGTCTTATGTCAAGATCCAGTCTGGTAGAAAGACTGGTCCACTTAGCACTTCACCTTCTACTATGTTCATTCTGAAGCTAATGCTGAGGGGAGCATAAAATAAGTTTTTCAAGGTTATTTCATGGCTATTTGGACTCATTTTGCCTTTAACAAGTTTTACAGCTCTCAGGATGCTCAAAAACACACAACAGCTCCTTTCATTGCAGCCTCTATCAAACTACACCTGTACCCAGCTTAGTATTTCTCCTTTACCCTTGGTATCTACACCGAGCAGTAACAGGAGGCCATGAAACACTCTCACAAATGTGGTGCTTCCTGGGCAGTCTGAATTGCCAGTCAGCTTTCAAACAAAATTCTCCTGTGATTCTTTATCCACCTCCCTGCCTGTTCTTAAAGCAACAAAAGAAGGGTCACTGCAACCTCCAAATAAAATACAAAAGCATCCATTAATACGATATGCTTCCCATCTTTCAGATTTTATAAAAATATGGTTGATATTTTCCCATATGACTCCTTGCAGAACCTTATTTTTCAACACTAAGAAACAAAATTATTTCAGTAAGTGATGATCACACAATCAACTGTCACACCTAATTTAACTTTAATTTTAAAAAGTGAAGTTTTTTCTATACAATCCAAGGTGAAAAAATACATTTTAATGTGCAGATAAAGAAAGTGCTATAGCATACCCAACATCTATTTTTTCCACCAAAAAAATAAGGTTTAAAACTATTAAAAAGTGGCTTCATTTTATGAAGTTAGTTACAAAACTACACAGAATACAGATAGATTCAGCATTATTTTTCTATTTTTCAATTGCTTTCATTTACTTCTATTTCTTTGAAATGAGTCCTAGCAGTTTACAGTACTACATTTAGTGTTTCAATTGAGAAAGTGCATCTTTAGGAAGAATTCATCAGACATATTTCCCTTCTGTATGTTATGGACCAGACCATATCAAAAAGCTGAGCTTACTTCAAAACTAGAAAAAAAGAGCTTTATACTTTTGAAGAAGGAGTTTGCAGCACATTTTGAATATATTTAAAAAAAAAAAAACAACAACAACAAAAAAAAACAACAAAAGAAGAATGGACAAACTGAAAATTGCCATCATAGCACCACAACAAAGTGCCGGGTACAAAACAGAGAACTGCCCTGTCACACCACTCTATGAACCTGATACAGCTGCATACATGTCCTTTTAGAAATGGTAAAAACTACTAACATGGTGTCATTTAATGCAGTGTATCTCTCCTATCACCCTAATTTCCAGTTATGTCCCTTTCTGTATCTGTCCTTAAAAAGATTATTTCAGCAATTTGTTAGTTGTAGTGTCTATTCTTTCAGGTCTTGGCTTTAGTACACCGCACATTTCTCAATTTTAGGATATGGTAGGAAGCATGCACTGAGCAGAGAGTTAGAAGGCAGCAAATAAATGAAATAAGCAATTTAAAGTTTTGGGGTGACACAAGGAAAACCACATATATCCCCCAGGAAAGTAAAGCTCTTATGAGTTACTTGATTGCTTAATAGTACTGTCCACTTATATCACAATTTGACCAAAAGCGTCGGATCTCCAGAGGTCCCTTCCAACCCCTACCCTTCTGTGATTCTGTGTGAAATCCACACCACCACTTAATGATGCATTTAGGAAAGTAACATTGCATTAACAGTTTGAAATACAACTTTGGGTCTATTCTCTGCTTGGGAAAAGATGTGAAGCGAAATGTCGTTCTCCTGAATGATATATGCCAACATGGAACTTTGAAATTTATATATGTAACATGAATTATTCAGCATATGTGTGAAAATGACATGGATATTGAATGGATATTCCCAACTGCAGCAAGACTTTAATTCCTGAAACATTTAATTTATCTTCCATAAATAGCAGGAAGCAACTAAGATATCTAGTGAACAGAGGAATCTTAAACATCAAAAACAAATTCAATGCCAAAGATGCGTTTCACAGACACAATTCCTAGTGGTGAAACAAAAAAAATCGCAAGTCTGGAGATAACAGATGTCTTCTCAGTTCACATCTGTCACTCAAAGTCCCTCTCCTTACAGCTGCTTCTGGATAGCTCATTTGCCTACTCATACTTAAAGAAATGTCAGAACCCAGAGTTGAGATCAGGGATTATTTACCTTGGCTCCCAAAAGATTAAGCAAGAAGCATGGTCAGACACCATGAAGCTCTGCTCATCCCCATCAGTTTCATCCTCACTGTGTTTGTTTACTGTGATAGCGTAAATCCAGAAAGCCCCGCAGGCCACAGGTGGGAATTAAAGCACAGAAGCCTCACGCTCCAGTCCTGAGGTGAAATCATGGCACCTCAGCTCAAAAGCAAACTACCACTAAGCATGATAACATTTCTGCTGTAACCTTTATAAAGCTCTAAACACCCCCAACACCCCCTCCCCCCCCCAAAAAAAAAAAAAAAAAAACCCAAACCCAAAACAACAAAACGAAACAAACTATAAAAAGGACAAGCATCAAATTATTTTCCCTAGGCTGGGACTGTATCAATTTCTTTATCTAATATCACCAGAGGGGATGAGAATAGACTGGAAGCTCACTCAGAGCCCATGGGAACTGCTGAGGATGAAGTGAGGACTTGGCCAGACCACAGCTGTTGATCAAGTTTTCCTCCTATTTTGTCCAGTACACAAAGCTTCACAGTTTGAATACGCAAGTAGGACCCACTCCTGCCCCTTAATTCAGGGTTGTTTTGAGAAGGCAGAAGACGACTATAGAGAAGAAATGAGCACGTGGTGTACACAGAAGCTGTTATCTTTTAGCTTCTTTTAATACATAACCACATTTGTCTTAAGAAATGAATATCAACCTGGTTTACACTATAAAAATTGTATCTGCTAATTTGAGTTATCTTCTGCACAGCAAACCAAGAGACAAAATGCTTGCCTTTGTAGATGCTGGGATCTACATGAAAATCAAAGAAAACTCCCATGTTAAATTAATTACTGCTGTTGCATTATAGTTTGAGAAATTGGTTACAGTCACATTTTACTCTGAGGAGGTTCCCTCAAGTAACAAAGGAGCAGGTAATTTCCAAAAAACTCTTTACAGTACTAAACAGAGATGATCTCAGACACAGAGAGTAGACAGGGAAACAGAACTGCCAAGTGCTAAAAGCTCACAAAACCCCAGTGACTGACTTGGAGTAGACTGCAGCAGTGAGTGATGTTCGGCAGGTCTGATGCCACATAATGATGAGTAATTAAAACTATTTCCACATAAATCAGAATATTCTTGCCCATCCTTGGAATGAAATATTGCCACCATCCTCTTAATTGTTCCTTGCTCAAAACAAAGAGTTATAATTCTTTATTGTTACAAGAATGAATGTTCACAAAGTCAAAATCCCATGATTCTCTCACCATTCTCCACTCATAACATTTTTCATTTCCCTCATAAATAAGAACACCAGTTAAAAACAAGATCAAACAAAAAATGTATTACAGGATGTAACACTGATTAAAACTATTTTTTTCAAGGGATCTATAAAATCAAGTTTGAAGAGAAAATACAGTCAACTTGATAGAACATCACAAATACGGCTGTGGATCTGTCACAAAAAATGAAGTTAACAATTTTCAATAATCAAAGACTTTCAGTCAAAAATATATTACTTCAGCCAAAAACCTCATCATAACAGAAGGATGAACTCTATACAACTTCAGCTCATAAACTGATGACTACCAGTTCTCAAAGGTAGTCCAAAATACCACCTTGTAAAAACATTAACAATCCAAAATACAGCTACCTCGAAGTGCTAGGAGATGTTCTGAATAAAAATATATGAAACAGTGTAACTGCTAAGGTTTGAAGACTGACAGTTTAAGAGTTGAGTCAGAAAGGGACTTGATTTGTATGGAGTAAAAAATACATTTATATAAATATATAGATATAGAAGTATTTTCCCAGCTAGACAGTAGAAGTGTGAATGGCATGCATGTTGGTTCACAGCGTCTTCCACTCCTGAGCATACTGTAATACTTGAGAAATAGTTGAAGCAAGCCATCATTTGCCAGAATATAAACACAGAAATTAAATTACAGCCAAGACTTCTCAAGTAGTTAATGTTTTAACCAAGTTTCAAAAACAGCCAGATAGTACAACTAGTTGACAGATACCTGCCACAGCAGTAAAATAGTGTTTTAAAGCATTATAAGCTATTATAAAGAAACTTTCTGGCTCTTGATGAATGCAACTATGTATTAACAACTTGTTGTACAATAGATTTGATAAGAGTTGCAGAAATGTTCTCCCAACATTAACTGTCAGGTAGCTGCTTGATCCCCAGTCTATCCCTATTGCAGGTAATTATATGGCTCTCCAGTCATCCATTAATGAAGTTCAGTTCCATTTCAGGTGAGAATCACCGATGCAAAATCCCTTCCCAATCTCACCTCGCCCCTCTGCCCTCTGGAAAGGCCGCTGCTCTTTCTCCTGTTCCAGACCAAGACTCTGATCAGATGATCTTGCAGGAACTGTTTCAGGCACATTTGGTCCATGGTTTTCTCCATGCTTCTGGACCCATAACTTTCAGTCCACTTCCCTAGACGTGTGTCTCAGGAAAATGGTTTTGCTTAAACTCCTAGCACTTGGATTCTAGTATCAAATTAGCTTCCCTGACATTACTTCCCTCCGGGTGATGCAGGAATTCATTTATGTTTACTTGTTATAGTTTTATATGATGCTTGAGCATCTCCTGAAGAGGATCTATACAAAACTAGTACACCTGCACCCATAGCTACCTCCTCAAAGGTAGCCTCACAAAAGTCCCCTGTACTTTCTCTATTTTTTTCCAATGCTGCAAGGACTGTTTCTTTGCTACATTTTCCAGTTACTTCAGGAGCTCCTGCAGTTCACAGAGAATTTCTTCTTACTCTGCACCCTGATTATCTCTTCCACTTTATTCTCCCAAATGTTTCACAGCTTTTCCTGTCACTCCATTCCCAAGTTTCCCACCATGGTTATCAGCATATATCTGCTCTGCCATATAAAATTGCACTTGTTAAGTCATCACAGAGAGGTTTGACCTTTCTTTCAGGTAAGAGTTTTCATCCCACCAGGCTTTGCTTTCTTCTGCCTTTTTCACAAGCCATCCCATCCCAAGTTTCCACACCCGGATACAGCTTTCTGGGCTTCAAGTGAGGCAGCTGGTTTAGACCAGTTGTGCTCCTCAGCTTATGTCCTCTTTAGACCTATTTCTGAGCCTCACCAGCCCCTGTAGAGGTAGCAGTGCAGGGCCGGATGAGCTTGTCTCTCTTCTTTAACCCCTTCATTATGACAGCAGCTTTGGCAAAGAATGCTACAGACATAAAAGTGTTGAGAGGCACGTAAGAAGCAGACGGATTTAAAAATCAATGCCAGAAAACAACTACTGACCATATAAATATTGAATTACTTCAGACCTTATTGTCATTTTCACATGGACTACTGTGTTTGCTTGAAAAGCAATGTTTAAATCATGGGGATTTCTAGTATAGTAAGATGCTATTCCATGGGCAACAGATACATTTAACAGGGTTCTGATTTTGTTGACAGGTCCCGTGCTAATATGATCCCAGGGGAAAAATTAAAATCCTGAAACAAACCTAGGACTCCCAACCACGAAAACAAATAGCACCTTCAGTCAGTAGCTCCATCTATCTAAGCCACCAAAGCAAGTCTTTCTACCGGAGATAACCAGCCTATGTGGGTGTTTTCCCATACAAATAAAACCATCACAAGGATGACAGCCACCCCAGCATGGGCACCACCTACGTTGGGAGACTGAGGAAAGTAGGGGCACTCCAGTGGCTTCTCCAGAGTCCTGCTCCATTGGTACCAAGGAGGCTTAGGCAGCACACAGAGCTTGTTCCCAAGGCAATTCAGTGACCCCCATCTCTTTACACCATGCTTCTTCATCTCCTCGAAAAAGCAGTGGTTCAGATTAGCCAGTACCTCTGGTACTAGCAAGGCCACGCTGCTGATCAAATACAGAGTAGCTCCAGCTATCGCATATATAACCATCGTGTGTGTATGTGTATATATATATACATATGTGTGTGTGTGTGTGATATATATCTCTAGCATCTGAAAAGCTTCACGATCAGACCCTTGACAGCTTTCCTTACTAAATGGATTCAGCACATGATCTCTTTTTTCTTATATTTGATATCTGGAGCTGGAATGCAGTATGGATTCAGATTTCCAGCATTTACACAAACAGTTTTGGTTCTCCTAACTTTGTTCAGAAAAACTACACAGAATGCTTTCAAAATCAAATTCTGAACCAGTAAGATCAGAAATAGAGAAACAGATTTGGATGTGCTCGTTGGCACAGACATTGCAAAAGGAGCAGCTGAAGAGAAGGAGGCTGAGAACGAAACCTTCAAGTAGTTCATGATTCAGGGAGGTAGTATTAGATGAGCAAATGCTCCAGTAATATGCCAAATCCATTAGCAACTCCAAATCCATTAGCAACTCCAAATCAGACAGACAGTCCCCATGGATTCGTGTCACAAAACCTACATTTACAGGAAGACTATTGCCCTTTGCAGGAAAGACTTACCAAGAATAAAAACCCTTGTAATGAAAACCGGCAGAGAGGATAAATTACCGTAAGTTCTTTGTATTTTAGCTGCACTGATAATAACGTGAGTATGAGTTTCACACTCTCCACATGAGAACATTCCTGAATATCCTGATGACACCCTGATCACAAACAAGGATGAAGCTTTAATCCGACAATGTTCTCTCTCTTTCACTCTCACAATGTTTGCTATTCTTCCTATTTATGACGAAGTTGATAATGAAATACTAGGTCTGATTTCTTTTATCTTAAAACCTAATTAAAAAAACCTTGACAGTGCACACACACACACACATTTTCAGGAAGATATGAGATTTTGAGACTCTTTCTTATACATGGCTGAATTTTTTCATATACATAATTTAGATATGTACTTCATAAAATATGTAGAAGATATGTTTTCCAGAATATTCTCTTGAAGAAAGAGCATTAGCTACCATTTTCCAAGTCTGTAAGATGTTTATGGAGTGAACACAACTTTATTCATCTTTTGCTACATGCTGTAAAATTACTTTCTAAACTACTGCTACATTTTACCTATTTTATATTTATCATCCAAATGGGAAAAACAGTGGCTATTTCTTTACTTTCTTAACTTCAGACCTCGAAGAAAAATCAGGAATTTGAGAAAGAGCATTCAAGTGTCCCGCTACACTCTTCCTCATATTACAGAATTCTTTTAAACTATAGATAAATATATGTATTAAAAATTCATCTATGCAGACAGATCAAATTCTGATCTTTTTGCATACAGATATAGAACACTCCAAATGTGACTGGCTGCAGAGAACATGACTGTTCTAGATTTTCAATTTATCACACTCTTTTAAGGAAAATAAAATTTAGAATTATTCCTTCCTGTATTGTGCAAATCTTTTACTGTAATTATTTGGGATTTTAACTATTGCATTAACTATGATCTCTGGTTTCAGTAGCATGATAGCCTTTGTATATGTGTGTCCACATATGTGTATATATAGACACATGCATATTTACATAAACACATATATATCCCCCATTTTTCCTTTATTTTTTTTTTTTAATGGTTTCTGGATGCTTTAGTATTTTCCACAACAGTGAAAACTAAATGCTGAATTTAAGTTTGCTTTTCTTGATTTCATTCACAGATCCAGTGAGAGTAGTGCATGGACTGTGAATAGTCTATGGGCCACATACTGAATAACATTATTTCTGTCTAAAACTTGGCTAAACTATTTTAACTCAAAATAGTTTAACTCAGTTAAACCATTCAGATCCCTAAATCTAGATTTAGTTTCCTAAGTTACTGCAGCTTTGCAAAGATGACCTTTTTGATCTCATCCAGCTTATGCAAAGAATTTTCTTAATGTCACTAGCCACTACTTCATTAAGTTTCAGTGTAATTATGTACAAATTTTCCATTCAAGTTTGTAAACTGTTGATGATAACTTTGCAAGAGTCACTTGGTGTCATGTCTTCAGCTTTGTAGTCAACTTTTACCTACATTTGCCAATCCTGAAGTCTGTTTCAAAACAATAACTGTCTTTATTCTTTTGCTATTCATAATAATTTTTTGACATCATCAAATATTCCTCTGTCTCCATCTGTTAAGGCATAAGCTCTAGACATCATGGGAATAGATGTCTCAAAGACAAGTGGTATAGATATACAACACATTAGATAGAAGGTATTTTGTTCACAGTTAAGCAACACGAGTTTAGTTCAAATTACTGTTTTTCTTCACAGCCAATCACAAGGAACACCAAGTGTTGACAGGGTAAAAGCAGTAAAATTAAATCACAATCTGATTCTCAAACTTGGGCATATAGTAAAATCTCAATCAACAAAATAACTGAAAATATAATTATTGATCAGCTTGACAAAGCAAGTAGAAAACCGTATCAATTAAGAAAATCTGAAAATTCTTTTAGCTAACAATAAATCACTCAAATGCCTGAAAATACAAGGTTTGAAACAAGTTACCGAGCTTAAACCTCTTCTGGTGTGCATACATAAAAGTGTGACCACAGGACATACTAGGGAAATTAAGAGGAATCACACCAAATAAAAGCCAGCTTTGCTCTTTCCAATATCATCCCTCTGCTATTTCCTTTTTACAGTAAAACAGATAGTAGCATTTGCAGTGGAAAGATCAGAGGAAATGTCACTTCATTACCCTATGACTAATTATGATTAAATAGATGGAAAGGGGAACTCATTACAGTATTTTTTTGGCTCTTAAGTAATTTGTGAGGAATACTTGAAGCAGAGAAACTTCTCATGCAGTGAATGAGCACGCGAGTGGATGCATGGCAGTGCTGAGTGCTACCTTCAGTGGGACAATACACTGGAAATGTTAACTTTGGCCCTCATTTCTTGTTATGCATCTATACATCAGCTTCCATCAGCATCAAGACCGTACGAGTTTAAAATTGCAACAAGTAAAAATTCACACACAAAAAGACCAGATTCTTTAATTCAAAATGAGTCTTTAGCTATTAGGCTCCAAACTTTCACCAAAAGCAAAAAAACCCAAGTGCTAATATATTTTTCCTTTTTACATGCCTGTTGTTTTTTGGTTTTTTTTTTAATGTTCCTTCTTCCTGACACAGCCAACTATAAAAAATTCTCTATTTTAAAAGTAAGTGTAGCAGAAAGAAGATGTTGCCGAAGTAACTTCAAATATATACACACTTGGCATCTCACAGATGAACTTAAGTAACCTTTTTTTTTTTTTTTTTTTGCTACCCAGGGCATCACTTGAACCCCTGACAAACTGAACTAATCCCTCAACACGTTGACCTGGAGTTCTCAAACTGTGATGCAGCCACAACATGCAAACCACTTCCAAACGGTACATAGCCCATATGGCTAATGCCCATTCAAGAAAGTCCAACCTCCCCTACTGTCCAACGACAGAAATCAGGAAAAAGTTTGGAAGTCAGTTCCCTAATCTGTCAGGGCACCACAAAAAAGAAATAGCCTGGAATCGCTATGGCTTTTGTGACCTCCTCTACCCAGCTACTTATTTGCAGAAGTAGAGGGACTTCTTTTGGCAGCCAGGGGGAAAAAAAACCCAAAACACAACACCAAAACACACAGCAGTGTGGAACAACACAGCAGGTCTGAAATACGCATTGGAAGTCAGACTTTGCTAGAACTGTTGACTGCCATTTGACTTATGGCTAAATGGAGCTGAAATCTTGGAGACAGCTGCAAAGCTCAGTACTGAGCACACCACGTACCAGGCTGACCACACCAAGCTCTTGGTCTGGTAAATTGTGAGGTTGTGAATCCCATGAAGAATAAGGGCAGAGTTTATACTGTGATCAGAAAAATTACTCACATTTCTGTGGGGACTAAGTGAAAAGTGGATGTAGATTTTTCTGTTACCTGGACAAAGGAAATCTCCATGTTGTGCTACTGCCACAAATGTAACAAAAAAGAAATCAGTCTTACTCCCGAGGGCTAAAGTTACTACCCTAATGCAGCTGTCAGCCAACACAGAGCAGCTGCTGTTCAATATTACATAGCATATATGGGCATAAGAGGTGGATGTCAGACTCACATTTGCAGGAACTCCTGCTGCTGGTGGTTTGGTGGCCTTGCCTGAACCATTGCGACATGGTCCATAATAGCAGTGTACAAGAGGGAAGGAACTGCATTCTTCTACAAAGGGAGCTCAAACACTTCCTAAGGCATAACCTACCTTCCACTTACTCCTGCTGGCATTTGTAAGGCTCCCTACTGCCATGGGAGCTCCATAATGTCATGTAAAAGTGGCCATCAGTTGCATTTATCCTTGTGTTACACATCTCCAGAGTGAAAACATGAGATAAGATGCAACTAGACAGTCTCCTGAACTGCTAAACTTCCCAAGGAACTCCCTCATCAACAATGCACTTCTCTTGATATTTTTTAAAACTGGTAAACCAAAACCTAACACAGAATCCATTTTTATTCTGTTCCTTCTCATTCTATGAGAAAATAGCTATTAATCCCAAGGTTTATGTTTGTTTCTTTTTGAAGCATGCAATTTCTTTTTACTTTCAAGGATTTTTTTGACTTGTAAAAAAGAACAACTCATACTATATATATGCTCAGCTTGTCATGTTTTCTCTCAATTACCAACTGCTTTCAGCTCACTGGAACAAGGACTGCGGTAATTTATGCTTAGGCTCAGCAAAATGGAGTCCTGATCAGGTGCAACATCATCATTAAGGTATCTTAGGTCCACAGAAGTTTGTATGTGCATGGACACAAGCATATTACTCAAGGAAAAAAACCATTCACCCTGTCACTGGAAAACTTGAAATACTAGAAGAGTTCCCTCTTTTGACTGCTGGGGAGAAGGCAATGTTAAATCAACTTAAGCCTCATAACATGGTAGGAAATTTCATCTTTGTTATTCGTGACTGACTTGTGATACAGCTGAGAATAACATGCTCACAATATCTTTACAAAGCTGCACTGGTCTCTGACAGGTCACAACACATGCTGGATGCCCAAAAAGAAAATCTAAATGCTGGAAACAATTTCTTCTGCCAGATAGGTCTGTCAAATTCTAGTTCATTAAAAGCATAAATGTTTCCTTGAGAGTATTGTGGATTTAAACTGTATTTTATTGGTGACATTTACCAATACACTATGGTAATTCAGTCACTTAAATAGCTGCTATTTCTTTGCTAAACATCTTTCTCTATTCACCGCTGAGAAGCTAAGGCAGAGTAAGCCTGTTAGATGTTATTTCCAGTAACACTTTTTTCCATATAAAATTATGCCTAGTGTTTGCCTCTTCGTAATCAGTCCAATCTGGAGTAACTTTTCTGCCCCAATACACTTTCAGGGAAGCCTCTTTTTCTACTGAAGACAACATTCAGCCTGGAGAACCGAAGGCTCTGGGAATATCTTATTGCACCCTTTCAATACTTAATGGGGACCTATAAGATAGTTGGAGACAGACTTTTTAGCAGGGCCTGTAAGTGATAGGACAAGGGGTAATGGTTTTAAACTAAAAGAGGGTACATTTAGACTAGATGCAAGGAAGAAATTCTTTACAATGAGGGTGGTGAAACACTGGCACAGGTTGCCCAGAGAGGTGGCAGAAGCCCCATCCCGGAAAACATTCAAGGTCAGGTTGGATGGGGCTCTGAGCAACCTGATCTAGTTGAAGATGTCCCTGAGGGTTGGACTAGATGATCTTTAAAAGTCCCTTCCAACCCAAACCATATGATTCCCAACGGCATTAATAAAAACTGCAGATGAGCAGTTAAAGGGATAAGATATGACCAAGGTTGCAGTGGAGACTTACATAATACTTCTCCTTTCTCTGCAATAACAACTTTCTTGGCTAAAGTTTTCTTTTAACCTTCGCCCAGGGCTGAATATGTTGAAGACGAGTCTTAAAAGGTTCCTAAATATTAGAGGAGTGACGCTTTAAAGCAAATCCCCAAAAGAAGAACAGAAGAAGAACAAAAAGGATGAGCATTTTTAAAACTTCATACACTTACGAGAGCGAGGGAATGACATGGTGCCTGTGGTAACTCAATTTGATGATGCAGATGGTCCCATCCATTTATAATCCTAACAATTTCAGAATATTTTAGTATAAAACTTTTAATTACTTCCAAAGTTAACAATCAGGTCTTCCCTTGAGGAAAAAAAAAAAAAAAAAAAAGTGTTGTGAAAAAATTTCTTTTTGCTTGCAACTCGCATGAACTCGGCCCTTTGGGTTAGTCTTCCCTGTGTGTCCCCCAAGCAGCCCCTTCCCCAGGACAGCAAAACTCCCGTGGGGAATGCAGGTAGGGCAGCAGAAATGAGGTTACCTTTTGTTGATTTACATCCAGCTGTTTTGAGAGGTGCTGTAACCTACGCTAACAGAGAGACTCATTTGCTCAGGGACTGTGCCTACAGTGGGACTTTCCAGCAGCAGAAACATGTCAACACCACCACAGTGGCAGAGAATGAAATGTAGACAGGGCACTGCCTTCCTGGAGTCACACTGGATAAAGCTGCAAAAATGCAGAAATCTACCTAAAAATGTAGGTATGCTCTCATCCTTATTCCACAGAGTATCACAGATTTAGCAGATTCCCAAATTAAGTATTTATAATGCACATGAGAGAGTGAGTCCATCCTTCCCGATTGCATTGGGGCACACGAAGAACCAGAGCCCATTTCCATCTTGCAATATGTTCCTAAAGTGTCTAGGTAAGTACCACTAAATAACTGTAGACTTTATTTTATATAGGATAAAACATTTTAATAAAATGACCAGTTTTTAACACCTACAGTTTAACCCTCGGCAGCCTGGGTCGGTCCCTGTTTCTCCTCATACTGCATTTACCTTTCCAGCAGCAGAGGCTGCATCTGCTTCACCTCCATCTTCTCACATCCCCCTCATTGCTCTTCTTTCACCTGTTTTCCTCTTTCCTGTTTGCTCTGCAGAGCTCTTGGCAGTGCCACATCTCATGCTCTGGCCACCCATTCCCTTGATCGCAGCTCAGCTCTCCTTTGCTCACCACTGGCAGCACCCACAGCTTTGGGTCCATGGTTTCCACCACCTAACTGCAAAGCAAACGCCTGCAATGCTTACCATCTCCTTTCTCCTACTCCATGCCACCCTCCTCCTTTCCATGTTTTCTCAGGCTTCACCTCCATTCATGTAATTCTGTGGATACACTTCAATCAAAATAATAAAAGCTCCCATGGGCACCAGATTTGCACGGGCAGAGAGCTAATTTGGTCACAAAGGAAAATCCAGGGCTTTCATGAGAATGCAAGGATGGGCGTATGGTTTTACACCGGAAAATCTGCAACATCTATCCCACCTAACACATGCTCCTGCCTAGTTCTCTGCTCCAGCCTGCCTCACACGTTCTGCTCCACACTGGGATGCTCATCTAGATTGGTTTCCTGACAGAAATGAGATGCTGGAGAATTTTTGAGTCTCTGCCCTCTGATGTCTGCTAGAACTATACAAAAAAAACAATTACATTGAAGATAAACTCATAAAACATTTGCAATGTTCTTCTATTCTGCATCAATGCTGATACTCAGGAAGACGTTTGTGCAACGACCCATCCATGAGCCAGCCCGGGTTTGTTATTCGCAGCTCAAATGTCTCGCCTACATTCATATTAAAACCACCACCATTTATCAATAAACTACTTTTCTGAGTAATTTCCATTCACATTTAACATTTAGAGAGCCTATAAACTGCCACACAATAATATACTTTTTAAATTCTCCTCAGAATACTTTTGAGAGAAGTACTGTTATCCCCATCACACAGCTAGGGACAAGGCACTAAGCCCAAGACACTTGCTGAACTCCTGTGCAAGAAGTTCAGCAAGAACTAGTTGAGAACTTGCATAACCCGCCCAGTGCCCACAATCCAAATGATCTCTGCATCTTAAATGTGCAACAGATATCAGAACTGCCATATAAGAGGATACCGGCTACTAATATCTGATACATCTAAGATAGTTAATGGCCACTTCCCATCTCTTTACATGACTTTGTGGCTTTCTTTTCCCAGCTTACAGGCATCTGCACACAATTGTAGCAGCTTGTCTAAAAGAGAGATAATTTCTCTACAAAACTCCAGCCACATGAACCTTCTCAGACCATCAGGGCTGCAGCAGCACTCCTACTTTAAGTAGTACGTGCTTGATTTGGGAAGTATTTTTATGTCTCTCTTTTTCTGTCAAAGTTTCACACAGATTGGTTAGTATGCCGCTGTACTTTAGATCATCCTGAATAATTAATAAAGAGTTTGCCAGTTCTTGAATATATTAGCAGTGAAGAAATATTGCTTGAACTTGTGAACTGTGATCCACTTGTAGCAGAAGAGAAAATCTTTTCTCCTCTTTTCATTATTACTTCTTACAACAATGTGTTCAAAGAAATCTTTTGAACAAAAAGACAATGTTGCAAACGACTAATACTCATTAAATATAATAAATCTGCCTCTTTTGTTCTACACGTACATGGTGCTGGAAAGCCTAAACAGCAATTATAGAAGGAATATCTTAACAAAAATTAATCTCTCTCCCTCTCCTTCTGCGATCATAACGCAGGCACTTACCATTTCAAAGCAATCTTAAAACACCACTGGTTAAAGGTGCTCTTAAATGCAAATAAAAAAGACAGAATGGATGAAATATCTAGAAGGGAAAAAGTCACACAGTCTTCTCTGCTCTCTCAGAGGTCTTTACCAATTTCAGTAACTGATCATAACCAGTGATGCAGAAACAGGAGTCAGCACACTGGGGTTGTATCTCAGACTGTAATGGACCAGCTGGGTGACATAGGGCAGGCTACAGACACTCTGGCTTCATCTTCTTATCTGACAAACAGCCTCACAATAAAATATGGGTTTTTTTCTAACAAACGAACCAAACCAAACGCAAGTCCCAAAGAATGTGAATTTTTTAAAAAATAGTTTTTACTTTATTACAAACACTAAGAGCGATGTCCAAAACGAAATTTCCCTTGCTGACAGACTTGTCTACAGCTCTCCCCTGTCGACTCTCTCCTATCTTCTCATGAAGTACGTGCTAATAACGGCCATTGCTGAGGAAGGGCTGCAGTGCTGAAGGCGGCCCTGAAATTCTCACATGCTAGCAGAAAAGAAAGTTTCCAGATTTTGCTTCCACTCTTTATTCTTTCACCATAATTTGTTTACTAAGTCAGAAGTTTTCACTTTTAGAAATATAACGGAAAACAATTAAGAGATGTGCCAACTTGGATAAGCACATGTTGAGTATAAGAAACCTCAAAGCACATTTCCAAAACCACAGTCAAATGCACAAAGCCAGCAAATCCATTCCGGCTGCCTATTTATAGAAATGGTCCGCACACTTAAAGAGTTTTCTGAATATTCAGAACTAATTTTAGGAAGACAGGGAACTAACCTATGTTCAAAAGTCCCAACAGATATTGTTACTTGTAATTTTTACTTCATTCAAAGCAAGCTGTTGACTCTGTTCTATTACTGTAAACTTGTATTTTTATAAGCAACTTAATCACAAAGAAAGACTACATAGTTAGAATTACTATTAAAATCAGTACAGGCTGGTAAATTGCTTTCACAACCAGGGCTGATTATCCGGAACACTGTAAAGTTCGTAATAAGATACTATACACCCTTGTTGTCAAGTCCTTAACACCATTTTCATGTCAAGCTTTTAAACAAAATTTCTGGGTTTGTTCTGGTTGTAGTTGCTTGTGCACAAAGCAAACTATAACCTACATCCAGCTACACTCAGAATTCATCCTTTGATGCTTTAGGCCCCTAACCAATTTTTGGATAACTGATTGTTTTGTAAATTGGAGTGCACCATCCTGCCTTTTAGGCTTGCTTTATCTCACTGTATTGGAAACATATTGGGAACATAAAAATCTATGTTTGCAGAAAGGATCTGTATGTGCAGTAAGTGATAAATTATCTTGAAGATACACTATAAAGCTTTGATGGGTGAAAGGCAGACCACTCAGTTCCTTACGCTATGCGCTGTATAAAGGTAGTTGACAACTTTATCAGAGCGCTCTTATTCTGTTGCCATTAAAATAATATCCAGGATAACTTCACTGATCTGGGTGTTAAAAAATGCATCCCTGCCTCTAATAAAGAGCTGCATTTCTGTAAGCAACTTCAAGCAGTAGACACAGCATCCTGAAAGACCTGTTCTTGGGGCTAATAAAGGAAAAAAACGAACATGTCCATACATAAATTAACCACAGCTAAGGCTTTGTAATGCACTGCTTGAAAGGCAATTTTTAAACTATAAAGTGGTTAATTTAGCTGTAAACCCCACTAGCTTACCCATTTCAGCAACTTCTCACTATTCTACTACACTGTTATACTTAACATAATTATTGTAAATTGTGCAATTTTGATTTAGCCTGTATATCCAATGTAAGTGATTACCACAAGACTCTTTGGTATGCACAGCACACTGCTCAGTGCCCAAGGTCTTACAGAAATAAATTTTGGGGAAAAAAACCCTGGTATTTCTCCACTGCACAAAAAAACCATTCTACAATACAAGCAGCTGTACGCAGAGCAGATTTGTGATTGTGCTTACAACTTCAAATGTGGCATTTCCTTATATTTAACTGGTCCAAATATAAGTTACCATTCCCTCCGAGCCCAGTATTTTTCATACTGAGATCTATAAAAATGGCTACCACTTCAGATTCTTTATACAGCTTTTGGCTTACCTTGCTCTTTTGGGATAGGAAAGAGATAAAAAATTAAAAGAATATATAAAAAATTAAAAAACCTCTTCTCACTGCAAATTTTGGTAGTTATATATGGTAGAGAAGACACCTTTTCTCTTTCAGAACTGCTTAAGCACTTTCAACATTGCTTTAAATATATATATATATATATACATACATACACATATTTACAAATACATACAGATAATCACAACTAAAAAGAGACTGAGCCAGCAATATTTCAGCTCAAACATAAAAGCAGGAGAGATTTATGCATGAAAGAAATCAAGTAACTACAGCACAAACTCCCATCTACCATAAACATTTTAAGTGCCATTTAAAAAATCTGTAACTGAAAAAGAGCACAAAAACAACACACCGGTGCAGAAATAACACTCTGGTGTAGAAAACAGGATTTTTTTTTTTTTGTTCTTAACTAGACAGACTAGATCTAAATTCAAATCATGTCTCAGCATGTGTGAGACAACAGCATCCTTCTTGCAAATCGCATCATCAAATAAAATAATACTTTTCTTCCACGGTTGCTTGTTCATGGACACAAATATGGAGTTTTGCCCAAGCTTGGTAACATGCAATTTCATTACAAAATAAAGACTCGCAAAATTGAAGTGTAATACACATTAAGGGAACTAATCTCATAGTATTTTAAGTTTCCTGCATGAATAAATATCGTGTATTTCTTGTTTGCCAAATATTTTGCCCTAAGCGGGGGCAGTTGATACAGTGGAAATATGGGAAAAGCCTTGAGGTACAGCAGCCTTAGCAGATGCAGTGGCCTTTGTACCCCAAGAGGCAATATGGCACGGAAGGAGCACCTGGGTGAGGGGCAGTGGTGAAGGAGGACCAGGCGGGTTGGACTACACTATCTTTGAGGGTCCCTTCCATCCCAAACTATTCTGTGATTCTACAGTTGTGCCTACAATTAGCAAAAGTCTGAGGGTAGAGGACAGCAAAGAAGAGCAATGTTCTCATCTGGAAATGACCCTGGAGCTGAGGACAAGAGAGGTACGGGTTGCCATGCTGTGGGGTTTGACTCACAGCTACGAGGAGGGAAGAGAAGCAGTGGGTCACTGATCAGGTTTTGGAAAGTATGCCCACAACTATATGGTATTTTTGCCTTAAAATTTACTCAGAACACTTCAAGATTCTCCTGTCAGAGATTTTTAAATGACAAATTAAGCATGTGTAACAATCCAAAGAGACAGAGCTCTGCCTTTTTCTTTGAAAGGTTAAGATGAAGCACAGGAAGAGGAGACTGTAATTGTTGTAAACCACAGTATTGCCTGAAAATGTCCCTGTTGGGAAGAATTGCTTTTGGAGTCTCCAGCTGCCCAGATGAGGCATTTTTGTTTACATCCTTATCTGAAAGAACTAAAAATGAAGTTACAAGCTTACTTTGTCAAGATAGGCATGAAAAATGTCACACAAATCAAGGAAAGCAGAGATTTCCCCTTTTTGATGTACAATTAACTGCCCGAGTATCATTTATTAAAAACAAAAGACACTAATCAAGTGTGTAGCATACTTCTTTCTTTTCACCGTGGCAGGGCCTGAGAGACGGTAAAGAAATTATTTTGGGGGACTGCACTAAGGCACAGGATTAGCACAGAAGAAAAAGACCCCCACAGAGACAGGCTAGGGGAAAGCACTGAGGGAAAGTACTAAAGCAAATAAAATTGCTTTTGGAGCAAAGGAATTAAATGAAAGAGGCAAACCCCAGGACTAACAAGCCAGAAGGGAAGAGGATCTCCCAGCTGATGCAGCAGCAGATTGCCAGGTGCTGGCGAGAGAGTCCTCTCCACGCTAACACGGTGAAGGTCCACCACTATCCCCAATTAGCTTGATTATGCTGAACAGTCTGTAACTGGTGTCTAAGATGCAAAAGCCAAGGCACACAGAAGAATTAGCCAAAAGAACAAAGATTTTTACCCATGGTGAAAATTCAAGAGCCTGTTAGGACAGCAACTGCAGTCTGGCATGCATAAGGCTTACAAGAGAATATATGAGCATACCTCTAGACGGTCTTTTATTTTTATGGACTGTTAATAGTAATACAAGCATAAGGCACACGTCTGTAATGCAAAAAATCAATAGCATCATGCCAGTTCCTAGTGTGAGGGAGTGGGAGGTGTGAGGAGTCTCGAAGAAAGTGAAGATTATTTCAAAGGAGAAAAAAACCACCAGACTGAGTTCTGTTGAATGATGGAAGTGTGAAAGAATTAAGAGGGCTATGATGTATAAGAATATTGATTATTCCTGGGGAAACTGTATTTAAGTGGACCAACAACTCTCATCAGTGAGAGACTAAATTAGTGCCCAGATTTGTCTTTATAAGACATCAGCAGACAAAAAGGTCCTCTTCTCAAACCAGGAACAGAGAAAATGCTGACTTCCAACTGGATAAATGTATAATAAAGCTACCAAATACAGAAACATTTTACACATATGAGAAAAACAGGCATCACCCAGCACAGATTTGAAAGCAAATCAAATCTACAGAGGAAGGAATTATTAATAAATATTTGAGTTCATATGTTTGAACAACGTGGCTCCATACAGCAATCTAAAGAACAGGAAAATGCATTATATAAGTTTGATTGTGACATTCTTCTCTTTTCCCCTTACTGACCTCATTGTATTACCAACTTAGACTTTCATGCTTCTGCAAAATAAAATACTAATTGATTTTGAGTCATACCGATTAATCAAAGATTTCTGATTTTTCAAGCTTAGCTGACACGAGTAGTTTCATTTACATATGGATGTGTTTGCAGCTGCACAGTAATGGCCATTAATTGTTTCACAGTACCCAAGCTAAAAACCAGAAGGTGCTTATTTGCAGACACATAATGCTACTACAGTGTTGGAAGTTTCCACCAAAAACCAAGCCAAAATCCCCAAGGAAACCTTTTTACATAAAGAAGGAAAAATTATCAACTATAACAGACTATTTTAAAAATTAAGTTATTTTCAAGAACTAAGGCATATTAATTTCTGAAGAGGTGTCTTATCCAGGCAGGTTTTCACATAGCTGCTTTAAAAATCACACAGAACCCAGAGTAAAATGCAAGTAGTATTTTAAAGTTCTGAATGATAAAACTGGTGATCACAAAGATTTACAGTAACACAAAATGCACACTGGTCTAACAGGCAAATTAACTTCACAAGTATGACATATGAGTGGAGCCCTGGAAAAACACATGCTGCTATCGATACTTCATCACATACAACAGTCTTAGGCATCTAAAGCATAGATAGAAATAGCTTATGAAAGACATTAAACAACAGAAACTGATCCTGGATATAGGTCCTGAATATCACTGTCGGTTGATCCTGGAGCACGAGCATGCACTGACCCAGGAGGGACTCCTACGAGCGGTTAGCAGAAACACAAAGCAATTATACCCCTCAATAACTTTAGTACTTGACTTAGAAAAAATTGTCCTTTTAGCAATTAAAAAAAGAGAAAAAACAGGAACCTATCCTCCTAGCAGGAGCACAGATTAGGACATCTAAGGATTTTAACTGAAAGAGCCCCTACATCTTTCTGTATTCAGAATTCTTTGTTGGCTGAGAGTAAATTGGAAGGACTTTTTAAATATGAAAAAGTAAAGCCACTAGGCTGCTACGGAGCCCCTAAATGAATAAGAAGGAAAGCATGTTACCTTTAGCAAGTCTCCTCAGGATCTGACAGCGGCATTTAAAAGAGACAGCTATCATCCTCGCTGCCTGCCTGCCCTGGCAAAGCGTGCTCAGGGCTCTGCTCGGGTGGATGCAGCAGGAGCCTGTGAATTCCTCCTCCCGCACATGCCAGGCAAAAGGTAGCCCCGGCGGGGAGTGACAAAGCTTAATTCCTCTTGGCTGATGCAGAGATCAGCTCCGAGTCACCCAGCAAAGCTGTGTCATTCACTACTACCACCACCACCACCTGCACAGGGAGGTGAAGGGATTAAAAAGCAGTATTTCTTTAAAAGCTAGAAAGCATCCAGTTGCACACAGGGATGTGAACATCGGAGGGAGCCGTTCCCCAGTCTCTCGCATTCCCCAGCCGTGCAGGGAGCGATGGTCGCTGTGCCAGGCAAACGGCCCCGCGTTTCAGCGGACATGGTGATTTTCCTCCTCTCTCTTTCCTTGCATCTTTCCTTTCCCTTAGCATTCCCTCTGGATAAATAGGGGAAAAATACTAGGAACCCTACTTCTGGGGGAGAAGGAGCCTATTTCAAATGGAAAATATTCTAATCAAAGCATATTAAAGATTTAATCTTACAGATTTGTAGGGAAGAAAAGAAAAACCCTGATTTTATCACCAGGAAAGCTTTTTGACAATTGTAGACAAGTGTATTACAGTCACTGAAGCACAGACCACAGGGGGAGGGCGAGGGCTGGAGTGAAGTGATGGATTGTTGTGTGTGGGCAGGACCACTGAGCATTTGATCACACCAAAATAAATAACATTACGCTGCATAGAAAACACACAGTGAATGAGGTTTTCTCCCCTCACTAGAGAAGAGAGCAGCTTCTAGTGCACCTGAGAATTTATTTCACCAAACACTGCACCATTTGCAAGATTTTGTAAAATTTCTTCAGCCCACCAGGAGTTTTACGCTCTCTTACTCAGACAGCAAATTAACCTGCCTTTACAATTCATTCAGAAAACTATGAAGCCGAGCACAGCACTTAAGCGAGAGCTCCATCCCACCTATATGGAGACAAAAATTTAGGAAAGGACAAAACTCCACACCCATTATAAAAACCAAGCAAGCAAACAAAGAAAAATAAGCCATATAAAGTTTGTCAAGTCAGATTTATGCACAGAAACCAGTGCTGCATCAGATACTCCCCTTGAAAACAACAGCTAATTATTTCTTTGTCAAGAATTCTGCTTCACTTGGGTGATATATACTTAAAACTGTCTTTATATACTCTATCCCATTCACTTCCTCTGATTTAAAAACTGCTCAATTTATCTTCTGGCATCTTTTCTCCATTGCTATATGTGATGTTATAGTCCAGCATCAGGGTGCACATCTACCACCAGCTACAGAAAGCCAGGAGGAGGTAGGGACAGTGTTCACACTTCGAGCCATCTCTCTCTCCCTGTCCGTTCCGTGCTGCATCAGCAGCTCTGTGCTTCCCATATTCCAACTCACTATTACAGTAATTGTTTTTTCTTATTTTTGTTTTATTGGTTATAGCAACAGCCATATTTCCAAGGCCAAGGTGAAACATTCCATCAGCACAACTTCAATTGCCCAGACAGGCCTGGTGAAAATTGATTTTATTTCGTTGTCATTAAAACCAGATAGGGGTAATCAAGTCATCTGTTCACCAACCTTGTTATTGCTTCTTGTAGTGGCTGTTGTTCTGAACAGCTGTAAAATCCAGTCAGCAGAAAAACAGACACACCTGAAGCCGTGGGCTGATCACTCCAGCCCTGTAACCTCAGACATCCATCCAGGGATGGACAGGGCATACAAGGAGGGCTGAAACCAGGGGAAGAACTTGGAGGTTTACACTAGTGTAATTCAGCAGTCCGTAAAGAAAATGGAAAATCTTGGACTATCACAGAGGAGGAGAGGAGTTGTGTATTTCTGCCCTCTCAAAAAGATGAAACCAAGAAAGGAGTAAGTGGCTCTCTGTTAGCAATGCCTCCAATATGCTTCTTGAGGAGAAAATTTGCCACCATTCTTTCTTGCCAACTCCTCCTCAGGTGATGGGACTGGACACTAATAACACCAATCAATACCACCCTGTATCTGATTTCCTTTCTCCATGCTCCACTGGAAGTGCTGTTCCAGAGACCAACACAAGGCTATGGCCTCAGCACACAGCCCTGCTCATGGCTCTTTCAGGTTTGAAATGCTGAAGTTGCCCTGAACTTGCTCCTCCCTTTCTGCAGACCAGCACCTAGAATCCATATTTCTGTCTTTTCGTTTGCTAGGTTCTTGTCCATGATGCCATACATCTTGTGCCCATACAGACCCATTTAAACACCTCCTCTTACCACAAGGGGAACCAGAAGACACTGGAAGATGATCATTTAGCTGCCCTAATATTTGTTTTTTCATTCTTCCCAGTCAGTACAGACAAGGAAGACTCTGTTGAGTGTGAGGTCAGCACTGTCTGCATCAGGCAGACAGCTCTCTGCTCCCACCTTTTTGGAGACAAACTGCCATCACTTGCCAGCACCAGAGCCAGGCAAGCCTGCACTGCTCCTCCTGCACATCAAAAGAAGACTTTTGGTGAGCAGCTCGCAACTCTTTTGTACTCACTCCTTCAGAGCACAATTTTGACATCCTTGAGGACTTCCGCTGTGCAGAGAACAGTGAGAGGTTCTATCTACACCATGAGAAAGAATTCCTCTCTACTTGTCTTTGTCATCTGACTCCATGGCTTAGCCTGGTCCAGCCTCCTTGTTAGAGGAGGCAAATAAAAGCACACTTACGAAGCCAGGAGGTCATGAAAAACAGACTTCAGACACAGAAGAAAAATACATCCTTTGTGTAAGAATGTGCTGAGCCCCAATGTAATTATGTAAAAATGCAGATAAATATATAAAACTGTAATAGCAATACAGAAACTGATATATATGTGAAAAAAAAGCTGCAGACCTGGTCAGATAAGGCTTTATTAACAGAGAAAAGACGTAGTCTTTGATCCAAAAAGCTTATTGTATTGTTTACTACTACTTCCAGATTACAGATGCATATGCTAAATAGCCTCTGAAACACAGCAATAGCCACTTATAAAACAACAGGATTATTTTTTGCTTATGTTTCTTTTTCTTCAGACAATTTCTCTGTCCTTGCAAAATGCGATAATGGGCAGATCTGACTTCCTTAGTAAGATTTGGTAAGACAAAGATTTTGTACTTCAAGTACAGCACTGAATGTAACGATATGTTGCGTTTACTGCAGGGTTTCTTTGTCTTATTTTTTGCTAGTTCAAGTAATCCAGTTTTTGGAACAATTTCTAAAATTCGGACTCATGATCCTCGTGGTTTTACCACCTTCTTGCAGGACAGCGATTACCAGAATATATTATTATTTTTTTCTCAAATTAAGGATTTTGTTATTATTAAATGCCTCAACTTTCCAAAAGTCAACCAGCATTTTCTGAGATACCAGTTAGTTCTGCAGATGAACTCGACTTGTTGTTCAGGGGAAAAAATAGGGGAGGAGGTAAAACAACAAAGGAAGGGGGCTGAGGGGAAGAGCAGGTAATATAACATTAGGAGACAAAAAAACTTTCAGACATACTGAAAGCTTATTTATACTCTATATAACACAGGTTAAAGTCTCTACATTTCTTCCTTATTAAGAGAACTACGAATTTTACTACTATTTTCTCTGGGCTTATCTGTAAAAATCCTTTTTTATTTTGATCCTTTTGGACAGCAGCACGAGTCTATCAGTTTTATTGCTGCACTCATTCCTTTCTTCAGGAGTCTGAAAGGTTATTTATAAACTCTAGGATAAATATAACACACAAATATTTTCTCAACTGAATTTATATTCATAAATACTCAGTAGAAGGTCACTAGATGAAGAAAGCTTATATTTCCGTATGATAAGACAAGCAGTATAAGATACGTATCCTATTTAACACCATCTTCTAGTTGATCTTATCAGATCACATAAGCTGAAATAAATGAATCAAAAAAAGTTAAGATTGTGCTGGACAAACCTGATCGCCTTCTATGATGAAGTAACCTGCTCGGTTGATGTGGGGAAAGCAGTAGACATTGTCTACCTGGATTTCTCTAATATGGCATTCAATATGGTTCCCCACAGCCTCCTCCTAGAGAAACTGCTTCATTACAGGCTAGAGAAGTGGTCTGTGTGGTGGGTGGGGAACAGGCTGACAGGCTGCACCCAGAAAGTGGTGGTAGATGGCTCCTTTTCAAACCCGCAACCTGTCACAAGTGGGGTCCCCCAGGGATCGACATTGGGCCCAGCGCCGTTTAATATCTTTATAAGTGATCTGGATGATGGAATCAAGTGTACCCTGATGAAGTTTGCTGATGATACCAAACTGAGTGGGGAAGTCGACACTTTGGAAGGGAGACCCATCCTGCAGGAAGAGCTGGATATGCTGGAAGAGTGGGCTAACAAAGTATAAGGTCTTGCACCTGGGAAACCATAATCCAGGAGTGAAGCACAGACTGGGATTTACCTGGCTGGAAAGCAGCTCTGTGGAAAGGGACCTGGAGGTCCTGGTTGGACAACAAGCTAAGTACAAGTGAAGAGCATGCTGCTGCAGCAAAGAAAGCCAACAGGGTGCTGAGGTGCATCAACAAGTGCATCACTAGCGAAGAGAAAGAAGTCATTGTCCCACTCAGTGTTTGTCAGGCCACACCTGGACCACTGTGTTCACTTTTGGTCCCCACTATACACAAAAGATGTGGACAGGCTGGAGAGGGTGCAGAGAAGGGCCACAAAGATGATCAAAGGACTGGGAAGCCTACCATGTGAGGAAAGGCTGAGAGAACTGTGTTTGTTCAGCCTTAGGAAAAGAAGGCTTAGGGGAGTCAAGTGGAAAAGATGAGGAGTAATGGGTGGAAGTTAAACCTGGGGAGATTCCGATTGGATACGAGGAATTTTTTTTACAATCAACCATTGGAATAATCTCCCCAGGGAAGTGGTGGATTCCCCAACATTAGGCAGTTTCAAGATTCAGCTGGACAGGCTGCTGGACCATCTTGTCTAAACTGTGCTTTTGCCAAGAAAGGTTGGACCAGATGATCCTTGAGAACCTTTCCAACCTGGCGTTCTATGATTCTGCAATATGATTCTATGATACATTACACTTCTCTGCAGGAAGAAAGAAATGAAATTTCTCTAAATTAAATTGAAGATTATAACCTTTATATCGTGTGACATTCAGATACAATCAGGAAATTTTTGTGAAAATACAGTATTCAATGAAGAATACAAATTTTGCAAAATATCAAATTGTGTTTGGGGGAAAAAAATTTTACAAAAGCCAACCCATGAGGTTCAATTAAGATACCTATATACTCAAACTAGAGCCTCAATAAAATATTAAGGTAATCAGAAAGACATACGGATATCAAATGTTTAATGTGTTAGGAAGACAAAAAGATATCTAGCAGATACATCCAGATAAGAAAACTGAAATGAAATATTATGAACTCTGAATGCATTAAGATTTTTACAACTGAATATTTTGTTCCATCATTTTAAAACATACTGCTGGCACCTACCACATTATTCAAATAAAAAGGTAGATTTTTAAGGAAAAAGAGAATTAATTTAGCTCTGAAAATAACAAACGACTGTATGGATACTTTTATTGTGAAAACTGAAACATTCCCGCTATTGTATTGGATGTGTCCTTATATCAGTCAAACACAATCAACAAAACCAAGAATCTCAATCTTAACAAATCAAAATTTGAACATTTTTCATTCCAAAGAGAGGAGCTGTATTCCTACACAGCAGCAGACTCAGGCAATCCAGCATTTTGCAATGGATAGTGTTTTATTGTAAAGATTCTCCTTCACTAGAGAAAAAGGGAATAAAAAGGAAAGCACAATAAAACCACTCTGTTGTTCCCCAGTGCTCAGATTATCGATGCAGACAACTTGTCAGCTTTGCATAATTTGGAGGGTCTTGTAAATTTACATTTTTATTTAAATCAACTACAGCAGCTATTTTCTAGCTATATTAACCACCTCTGCAATACGGTTGGACAATTTCACACAGACATTGCAGCAGAAGGCTTTACAGGTCATTAAAAGTCGCTAAGAGGTGTGGTGACTTCTGAGGACCATTGCCGAAGAATATTTCACATGGAAGGTGCAGCAAGGATATATGAGTTCTGAAAGTGGTAACAGCTGATGAGAATAAATCTGTTAAAGATCTGAGTGGATGCCAAAACACTGTGGCTGTGGCACTGTACAAATGTGGTAGCTTCATTGCCGAGGAACAGATTAGTGAAAAAAAAAATAATTCAGGGGCTTTCTGAATACAAAAAATGTTAATTTATTGGCTCCAAGCAATGTTAGCCTTTTTGAATCAGTAGGTATTAAACAACTGGTGCTAAAATCAGTCAATATTCCTACGTTCTTGGATAGCTTTTTGTTAAAGCATTTTATAATACAGCAGAGAATCACTTTTTAATCTATTTTTTTAAAGTCTGATTTAGCAATATATTTTATAAAATTCATAATATAGTATTAAAGGAAACAGAACACATACACCTTTTCTATATGAAAATAACTCTCCAGTACACATTGCCCTATAGCATATCACAAGGAACAGCATTCCCTACATGATCTTTCACAGCAATCCCACCCTAGAGCTTCACAAAAATGCTTTCTCAATGTCTCTGTCAATTACTGGCAAAAATTAAAACCATCCTTTGCAGTGAAACTGCATGGATATACAAAGGTTGAGAGATATTCCTTACTGGAGAAACTGTCCTCAAAAGACCTTTGAGATATGTAGCACAACTCTGACTTCTCATTCCTAATCTCGTTTCAGTTGCTGGCAAAATAGGCTGTTCAGCTTTTCCTAGGCTTTTGTTTAAAAATGATTAGGGGCTTAAAAGAATTACAAAATATGAAGATACTGCATGTACTATAAAAATTAGATACCTTTAGTAGCACAAGTACGTTGCAGTCTCTCAAAGGTAATTTCAGGCATAGTCAAAACTAGATGAAATTTAATTCAGAAAGAAGCCTTTCCACAAAGCCACTAGCTTGTCAACCATTACAGATACTGCTCCACTTCTAGTACGTACATGTGCCTGTACCTTTTCTTTGGTTTGGTTTATGACAGAAGGGAGTGCTTTCTTTCAGGAGCATTGCTAGTAATTTGTCCTTGTATCTTCTGAACTGGCAGTTAGTAAAGAATCTATAATTTTTCAAAATACAATGACATAAAGCACAACCAAGGCAGTCTGTCTGCCCTCCCAGCAGGAGCAGCAGTGAAAGGACTAGGTACCACAAACTGCGCTGCACCTTCCAGGACGCTCGCAGATCCTATGGAGAGAAACAAGAAGTAACGACCCTGTTCAATGAACACAATCAGCCCAGCATGGGCCCCTGCCAGCAACATGCCTATAATTACAGGCTCTGGGATTTAATGTAATCTCAAAACTAAACGATGACTCTATCTTACAAGTAGCTTCCACATGCTGCAGTACATGGTTAAAGACTCCTGTAATTACAATTTCTGTAAGGCTTTGTACTTTGTAGAGGCTTTTGCAATTAGTCAAAATGATGACCTTCCTATTGCTACATCAGTCTTTTAACAAAACACAGCTAAGCATTTCCTCAACATTACCTTACTGAAAGCAGGGACAATCTCTTACACTTAGCAGAAAACAGCTGGTTTTACTCTCATTTAAAAACAGAAGACGATTATGATTCCGCTGAAACCACTTGAACAAAAGTGGAATAATTATACCTCTCTCTAGCTATACTGCTTTGTTTCCATATTTTTATCAACCTATTTAGAAGCCGTGAAATTGGAATATCACACTAGAAAATAAAATGTGTATTTAGAGGGATGAGTCGAAAATATAACATAAGGTCATTTAATGTACTACAGAGATTTTTAGGAATTAACTAACTTTTTTTGTGCAAGCCTTTACATTCAAGATACCATTGAGAAGGATAGCAACGTAAGATTGTGGCTCTAGAGATGCAGCAGAAAGAAGGGATGGCACAAGTAGAGTTTCAACTGGCAATACCTCCAAGCCTTTGCAAGACAAAGGGAAATGCTGATTCACTGATACAGTTGTATTCCTACCTGCATGCAAGCAGCAGGAAGACATGGTAGCAGCTGCTTTTCCAAAGCAGAGTGGGTTTCTGGGAGTTAGGTCACAGAAATTAGGTCTGAAATTAGGTCGCACACTGTATGCTTGCCTGCAGTATGAGCAGCAGCCAGCCAACTGGCACCGACCACTGCAGTTTCCCAAGCCACATGGACTATTTCATCCCAGAAGCAGAATTGGTGTGCCTGAAAACCAAAGATAATGGAAAATCCAGAAAAACTGATCCAATATACAGGACAGGGAAAAAGAAGCAACAGGGCAAAGAAAGAAAGAAAAAAAATTATTCCAGTTTGAACAATGAGTGCTGAATCTCCTGATTACTACATGTTTGTTGGATAAAACTATTAACTTGATAGCAGGTTCCCATTTTACTCCAGTCTCTAAACTTGCATAGCACTACCTGTTCCTACGCAAGCCGTGCTACACAGTAACTCCAGGCATACAAGGGAGTACCACTGGAAGCAGCCAGGTAGGTAGTCAGCAAGCTTTGGATGAAGTTAACAATTCTGTAACAGGAATGGTGTGACGAGACCCTGGTGCTGACGTAGGCTTGTGGTACGAACCTTGCAGTTTCCAGTTTGCTGATCTCTGCAAGATCTGTTTGTCTGCGACATACTCGTACACTAGGTCCATGCATACAGACCTTGCAAAGGCTTGGAGGTCACATACAGCACAATGCATCATCCCAGACTTGTCCCTTGCACCTTTCGGGAGTTTTTCATTTGGTGACACAAAACGTGACTCGTGGAAATTTTGCTGTCTTCTGAGGACTGACAATCAGCCACCAATAAGGATGAATGAAAAGCACAGTGGTCTATTACTGTAGTCTGGTTTAACACATGGAGAACAGGAAAGACACAGCAGAGTTGGGGTGAGGAAGGAAATCTTCTGGCCAAGTCAGAAGAAGGTCCTTCTATGCCTCCCTGGATCCTTCTGCAGCATGAATGTGCTCTGCTTCCCTACTGTCACCTGTTAGGGTCGAGGTTGCTGGCATTTTACAAGGTTGGTGCCACGTATTCTGTGGCCTCCTGAGACCGGCAATGTCGACACCCTACAGACCACCCTGGACTCAGTTTCTATCACATGGCAACCTATAATTCAATGATCAAGTTATTTCCTCTGGGTTTGTGTTCTGAAGTAAAATTTATGACAAAAACATGGCTTTAGCTGGCCTCAGATTTGAAGCCTAGCACTCACATCAGGTCTGGAACAGGTTGCCAAAGGAAGTTGTGGATGCCCCCTCCCTGGAACTGTTTAAGGCCAGGTTGGATGAGGCTTTGAGCAACCTGGTCTAATTGAAGGTGTCCCTGCTGATGGCAGGGGGGTTGGAACTAGATGATCTTTAAGGTCTCTTCTAACCCTAACCATTCTGTGATTCCCTGGCATTTTTTGAAACTATGCCCTTCCCTGAGAAGGTACATCCCTCAAGTTACCACGCATGTACATCAGTGTTCATAGTCTCGGGAAGAGTGTTATACCATCGTACATCAGCATATCACTGCATACAGCCAGGAGTGCTGACACTACTGTACAGCCTTTATATCCTAAGTCTTTGGTTTAGGTGACAATTTTAAAAATGGAATTAATAATTAAGACATTTTGGATCACTATTTTGAACTATAACTGCTTAAAAGGTTATTTAAACCTCTGAGCAACAATCACAAATAAAAAATAAGAACTGAGACCTATTAAGACTTGTGTGCTCTTCCACTGCAGATACCTACATCTCACCAGGGACTGCCGTACCACACAATGCAGTACACTTTGAATTCACTAGCCTAGTTCAAGGCTCAGAAATAAAGTGAGTTAGTCTGAATTAACTCTATGTTACTATGACCAGACTCCACGTGGCAGCTAAACAAGAGCTTGCTTGGGTATCTCGCAGTGCTGCAACTATAAAAAAAAAAAAAAAAAATCTCTGTGTATTACTAAACAGTTTTATCACCCTAAGTTAGTTAGAAATCATACAATTAAGCACCCAAATACAGGATGCAAGAACAAGGAACACAGACACACCTGCAGTACCAGGGAGCATATCCCAGAATACGATGATTCTAAAAATGACTGAGCAGATCATTCAAGGTAAGTAAATGAACAGCAACCGTAACAAGTTCAGTGCAATCATTGCTTGTATAAATGGGGGAAGACTGAGTAGAAGAACCGAAAAGATTGGTACCTGCCTTGTGTCGGGAGACCTGTACTAGAACCCAATATTTTACTCCAGTATCCATGCTGAGCTTTGCTTGGTTTGGATTTGTTTGTTTTTAAAAGATTGAAAAACTGTACAGAGTGTAGAGAAGAGCAATAAAAATACCTCTTGCAGTAAAAGACTCAGCAAGCATAATATCATATGGGAGGAGTTTGGACTGTGACTTGATTACCCAGTGCGTAAGAGCTGTCATAGGAAGGACGTGTTGAGTACTCAAGAGCTTCTCCATCACTTGATGGACAAGGGAGGCAAAAGAACAGCTGCCTGGGAAGAACAAATGGTTGGAACTCAAAGCCAGTAAAATTCAAACTAATCACCACCTTCTGATGGGAAGATCTACTGACAGATAAAACTCAAAATGGTTCCCTGAAGAGCCACTGCCTGCCTTTCTGCAACACGCGTTTTCGCAAAACATCAATTATTGTACTTGCTGCAATAAGAACAGTCTGGATGCCGCATCCCGCTTACACGGGGGGTAACCAAACATCCTACACATCTTGTTTTGCCTTAGAAAGTATACAAAGCAAAAGATGAGATTGTGATGGCCTCCTGTTGTCTGTATCTACTTTAAACTACTGCTTTGAATAAAAGAAATGGACACTATTAAAAAATTGACTGAAAGAGTTTTCAGGCTATTTTCATCCTTAAAATAAGAGTCAGGTTTGCACAACAGTGAAATCGACACAAATAAACTGTTATTAAAAGACAGGACTAGCTACAGAACACGTTTCATCAAACATATAATTAACACTCATATAAAAATCTTTATATAATCAGAATTCCAAATACACTAGACAAACTGGCCCATTATGCTCCAAAACTGCTCCACATTCTCAAAGTGCCAACACTTCAAGGGCAGGGAAACCAACCTCAGCCCCACACCCCCGTTCCCTTTTGTTGTAAAAGAAAGGAGAGGATCCACAGCAACAGACAGCAAAAATGCATGTCCAAAGTAGAATAAGCATGTTATTTATATCAGGAAATTAAAACAACTATAACATGTATGACTCAAAGGAAATTATCACCATGCTTTGCTCTCAGGATACAGTTAACAAAACAAACAAAGAAAAGGTTCCTAGGTAAGGGGTTGAAATAGTTGTACCATAAGTCTCAAAAGTGAAAGTCTGATAACCTCAAGCTTGTTTTAGTATCATTCCTACATGGATCATTAGTATTTTAGTGGTGTCCAGCTACTATTCATCACACTTTTAATAGCTCCTTCTAAAATACTCTTCAAAAAAGTCTGAAGCTTGGTCAGATAGCATTAATGCTTAAAACTCTGTATATATATTTATGAGGTTTCTCTCAGAAAATTAAAAGGATAACTGAAAAAAACAAAGCACCAGATATCTTCCATTAAAGAACAAATTCTTCCTGTATTATTGCAAACTTACCACTTGTAAACTATCAATTAGTAATAACAAATCATTTTCATTATTTTTTTTAATACTTCGACATTTTCATACACTCTCACATGTTTCTCTTGCATTGTCAGGTATGAATTAATAGCTTACCAACAGACATCAAACTTCAAGTTCTCTATTACACTTTCACTAACCAACAAGCAGCTTTGCCTGGAACTTGCATATATTTTTAAAAAGCAAACCCACCTTGAATTCCTGGTGAGTTAAAAGTTCTCAGGCTGGTTTTAGGGGCTTGAGAAGAGCTACAGCCCAGGCAAGTCCAAACATCCCCACAAGTGGTCCAGGCTGCACCAGCTGCAGCCCACCTCTGCCACCCCAGCGCTGCTCTGAGAGCTGCCACCTCACTGCATCATATCACACCGTCCAAGTTCTTCATTTTGAAGATGTTTCACAAGATTCAATAGATCTCAGTGAAATTTTTTTAATAACCCATTCTATTTTTTTCCCTTATTTTTCCACACATTTCTTCAACTACTGTGACCTTTCAAATTTCCTGTAAAATTCATCACTTCTCATGGGTATCTGGATTTTTCTACTGATTATCCATTGGATACAAATATGATGTACACTTAAATTTTTATCTTTTCTCATAACCCAGGCCTGAAATCCATCTGCTGCTTTCTATTGAACCCTTTCTGTTTGCTCTTAGGTTTCAAGAACGGAAGTAGCCGTAATTTAATAGTCTTGGTGCAGTCCAACAGAGATTTAAGTAGGAGCAGTTACTTTTCTGTGCCTGTGACATGCCCTTTCTTAGTACAGCATTAGTAACTCCTTTTTGCAAGTGTTACTGCTATTATGGTATAGCAAACTTCACTGCTATTTTTCCACACACACCAGTTCCTTTATGCAACACTGCTTTCCCAGCTCTCCATTGACAGTATATCAACGTATCCTGGATTATTTCCCCATAGATGCATTAACATGCCAAGTCAATATTCTTCTGCACACTACATATTTCTGATTGTTTTAAAGACCAGTTAAACACATCTCCATTCTTATTACTATGTAGATCTCCTGATCTAATTTCATCTGCTAATTTTATCAAGAGTTAACAAGGCTGTTAAGTCACTACTGCCTTTGTTATCCTTCACTCAACTCCCAGGGGTTCTCTCCATCAACTCATTTTGAGGTATTTCCCCTTGTTAGATCATGAGCATTTAAAATCACCAGACACTTAGAAAGACCCACAAACATCCTCAAGTACTGCATCAAGCACTAGTATTTCTTCCATTAACTTTGTATTATATTCCAAACTGTGGCAGAGTTTATTATTTATAAATCTATACTGCTTGTTAACTGCAGCCACATTACCTTCAAAACCTGAAATCCCTCTCCCTCTTTAATGCTTATTCAATAATTATTTAATTACTGAAATTGTAAAGAAAGCAGCACTGAATTCAAGAGAAGACAGCGGCCAAAGGTCCTTCTCTCTTCTCTTTTTCCTCCTCTTTTTAAGTGCACATATTAACGTACTCCATGGTGTGTCGCTAGCTTTCCGTTCAAATGTAAGGTCAAACTGCCTGGGCAAGCACAAACAGGCTGCATCTATAGATAGCAGAGATCAGTGTGTTCACAGCCAGAGACAGGAAGCATACTGTATGCTTGAATTTGTTTGTATTTGTTCAGATGTCACAGGCTTTATGAAAACCGGCTCGTACAGCAATTGCTGTAAAACACTTACTTTTTTTTCCTCCTGAACGTACATTTAGGTTTGCATCACACCAGCTGCTGCACTTCAGCAATGAAAATAAACTTGGTACCACGAAGAGAAGGCTGTGTACAGATTCTCTCTATGAACTTATTTGGAAAGAGCTACATAAACTTAATTGATCAAAAGGGAGTCACAAAAGGATGAAATATTTTGCAGAGGCATATGCTAATGACACTGCACCAACCTCCAAGACCTGCTGCTTTACCGGAAAAGTCCATAAAACTGTTGAGGTGATGGAAATGCTCCCGAGCTGCTGTTTGGAATGCAGAAACTGGATGGTAACTGTGCCATTTATTTATTTATTTTAAAGATAAGGCAAGGAGAAAGGGGCCTGGGCGTTTTAACAGGAAATTAGAAAGCTAGCTGATATAAATTCACCACCTATCAAAGCTTTAACAGCCGAAGTTCCCCTCCCCCTGCTCCCCATTCCTGATCTCTCGGCTGCATCCAAACGCTCACAGTGCTGCTAATGGATAAAAATGGAAACAAATTTATGCAACAAATCACAGCAGGCTCCC
Organism: Antrostomus carolinensis; assembly: GCF_000700745.2. Classification (NCBI taxonomy): domain Eukaryota; kingdom Metazoa; phylum Chordata; class Aves; order Caprimulgiformes; family Caprimulgidae; genus Antrostomus; species Antrostomus carolinensis. The sequence continues at coordinate 61,827 of NW_010330862.1, forward strand.
ATGCCAGCTTCCCCCTTCTGATTCATCAGACCCAGATCTTCATACTGCTGCTACGTATTAAAATCAATGTTCTGCATCTTCATTATTGTCATTATTTCTCATTCACTTCAGAAGTTTCCTTTCCTTCAGATTGCTGCCCTACCAGCTTGTCAGGACATATTTAAATCAATATTTTGTGCGTACGCATGTGTGTGTGCCGTGCATCTGGATGCCACCTCATTACCATCTGAATTCCAATCATTTCTGCCGGGGCACAAAAATGTAGGGGTAAAAATCATGTCAAATGACAGGAGATTACAGCCATCTATCTCCATCATTTAAAAATCTGAAGTAACTGCAGATTTTGCCATCAGCTCATTTCATACCTGATAAGAAAACCTAAATAAAGATTGAATGCAGCACTTTTCCTGATGCATGAAAACGCAATGCAGCTCAAGCAGAAGGCATTAAAGATTTATCCTCTACTTGGCCAGAACCGAGGCTTCAAGCTGCTTATGTCAACGATGCCTGCAGCACCTGAGGCTCACTCACCTTCCTAGTCATGGAGGAAAACCCCCAATGGTGTGGGCTTATAATAGGGAATTCGGAGTTGGGCAAGTGGTAAATTTACTCTTTGGAAGGGAGAAAGCCTACCTAGAGCAAATGCAGCCAAGACAGACAATGTTTATGAAGCAATTGCTATCGCTGATTGAGCTCCAGGTCAGAGAAGTTCTGCTGGTACTGCAGTCCAGCAATGCTGGCTCCTGCAGTACTGCCAAATGCACACTAGAGGAAACAGGTGAGGCTGCAGGAAGTTAAGATACACAATCCTACTATAGTATAAAGAAACAAGAAAATACCCCCCCCCCCCCAAAAAAAAAAAAAAAACAAAAACCCAACAACAAAAAAACAAATCTCTGCTTGCTTTCATTTGGATGTGAAAAGATAACAAAAAAGGAAGCATCTTAAGTTGGTCATAACGTAGGTACCCACTGCACTCCCTCCTGTAACAACGTGCCAGTGTCTTGATTTTTTTAATTTTAATTAGAAGCACAGCGTTCTCCTGAAAGAGGTGTTTCATTTATGCCAATTAACGTCTTACTGATAAGAAGACAAGCCTACAGCTACTGATGTCATTTTTGCATGAGGTTTCAGTGAGAACGCTAAATTTTCTCCAAAGTAAGTGTAAAAAAAACCCCAAACCACTAAAAATAATAATCCACATTTACACACTCACCCACACACAGAGGCAAAACATTTTCCACTGACATACTCATTTCAGGCTGTGCATTTTAAGTCTGCTAATTCATGAAAAGCTGATGACCAAGGACTCTTCATTTGAGGGGTCTCCAAGTGGTGCGTGTGTAACAGCCTTTTGCTGGGTGCGTGGTGCTGCACTTCCCACTCGCCTCTGCCTGGGCATTTTAACTTGACAGATTTGGGATGTGTCTGTACCTGAGTAGACAAATCTTTTCCCTGTCTTTTGCACAAAGATGGGGCAGATACTGGAGGGACTACCTAGAATTCTGGAAACATTGAATTTTCTACTTCAAGATCCTATCACCAAAAGCAAGAGAGGAATACTAAAAATTTTCATAAATTGTGAAGTACTTTGTGTATATTTATTTTGCCTCTTCTTTCCTAGTTGGTTTCCTCTTGCTCTGATAAACACATGTATAAAACTCCACTGCAAAATAAAAAATCCTTTAAATAAAGCATCTAACTCCCCTATCAACAATGTACTTATTTATTTATTTATTAAGAAAGCCTGGATACAAACCCTATATTGGCAGTATCCCTTTAAGATCTGAGCAGAGGTAAACTCAAGTTCCTCTTGCCACTTGCTCTCAGAAGAACTACTCATCCTACTCTTTGACATAACATCTGGAAGCCTGTATGAATAAACATTCACTGATATTTTCCCTTAAAGGGTTGAGTTTACAAACCAAAGCAACAGGCTCCAGCACTGAGATGATCAGAAGCACAAGAGATGTCTCATTCAGAATTTGTAGTTCTGGATCCAGTTCTTTGCGGGATCCAGAGCCCAAAGGCCCTGGTTCTCTCTTTCAGCTCTTTAAACCAAAAAGGAGCTAGAAGAAGGGTAGGACCATAATGAAATGCCTGCATGGGGTCTGGAGTTCAACCCCACAGAGGGCTGCAAACCAAGAGAAAACTACCCACTTGCTCAGAGCAGAAACAAAGGCAGAAAAGAAAATGGTAAAGAGGCCTATAAAGGTTCATTTTCTTATCAGAGACATTAATATTCAGCTTTTTCCACATGAAACATTGTTTCAAGCAACCGAATAGCTCAGAAGATTGACTTTGATTTTGGGAGGCTTTCATTCGTAAGCTGTCAGTTTGGATCCAGCTGAGGGAGGTACTGATGGATGGTTTCTAATATCTAAGAGTTGCTTAGTGGCGTATGACAAATGACAAAGCAGTTGCAGAGTGAGTTATATAGTGAGTCAGCAGTCCTTTCCCAGAAGGTTCAATACTAATTAAGAGGAAACTGGACACCCTTTGTGTAAGGCTGCTTGGAAACTTATGCTCAGATATCAGAAACAAATCACAACTGAACTAAATACCTTAAGCTTCAGCATGGAAATAAATAACAGCCACAGTTCTATCATACTGCATCCTTCAATACCCCTGTTATGTTTTTACTGGAACTGTACATTTAGTATCGTCATACAATGTCTGACTAACAAAAAGCCACATTTTGTTAACTCAAAAATACTGTCAGTGTTGAAATGTTCACCTTTTGGTGGACAGGCCCCTTCTCAAGCCCACCACCCCAGTCTAACAGGCGCAGTCATACGCTAAGCAGGAGTAAGGACGATGTCCCGCAGGAAGGCACTAGAGCGTACCTCACCCTGCCACTAGCGATGGATTTGAATGATGGTTCATATCACAGCCCTTCCTCTCCATTTAACGTTACGCTGAGACCAACAAGCTCATTTCAGTCACATTCAACAGCCGGCGGAGACTGACAAAAAAGAAAAAGGCTTTCTCTCCCCCTTTTCTTTCTGAGTTGCACTGGTCACAGGGTGAATGATGAGTAGCAACGACAGATGCCCACAACTCATCCTCAGTCTCCCGTGGAGAATTTTCTCCTCTTTTTAATCCATGTCAGCTCTGCCTCCGCCTCAGTTTACTTGCCTGAAGTGCTTCAAGCACTGCAATATCCTGCCCTGGGGGCACCAATTTCTGATCCTTATTTTTTATCGAATGCAAAAGACCCGTGGAAGGACTCATGTAAAACTTTGCCATGTGTTTACCAGCACAAAGAAAATTGCATTTCAGGAATGGGACATGTCTAATTGTAAGGAAATGACTTACAGCAAAATGGCAGTAAGAACTAGCGCAATAAAAGACAGCCTCAATTAAAAGTTACAATAACAACGCAAGGAAAGATAAAATATGATGCATGTTAATAGCCTTTTCGAAATCTCAGCACAGAGTGGTGTAATACATGGGAAGTCACCTTCTGAAAAAGCTAATAAATCATTTAGTTAACAAGGAAAGGTCATGTCTTTGATCAAGGGGATTTAAGAACTACTATTAAGCAGAAGACTCATACCATATACACTTCACAAAACGCTATTGTTTTAGAAAATTTGGTTTGTGTTTATTTAAAATATTATGAAAAGGTGTTTTCTTTTGGTTTTTAATTTTTTACAATCAGTGTTCCTTTTGTTCTGTTCTTTGCATAATATTTAAAACATCTCCCTGACATGGGTGACAAAAACTAAAATTTCTTCTCTCCTTTCTTTCTGCAGCTGCTTGGGAACCATACAGCACTTCATTAATGAGAAAGGAGAGCACATGAGTTAAGTCAACTATGAACCAGCTTAAAAAAAACAAAACACAGTCAGAATACAAGAAGAAACTCTGTAAGACCCAATAAGAAACCCCAAAAAACCCAGCTATGTAAAAGTAGCTCTTGTAAATTTTTCTATACCAAAAATAAATCCCCCACTACTTTTTAAACTTAGTCACAAAGTAAGTTTTTCCTAAAACTGAAAGCATACTTTTTTTGGTCTTTTAAACCATGTCTCTACTGGAGAGCTATAACAGTTCACACCACAGGAGAAAAAAATGATTCAGTGGATTGCTAAATTTGTCACCATATAAATTCTCTTCACAGCATTTTTTCCAAGTTGTTTTTCAAGGTTAAGGGCTGTACCCCATACTCCTCTGCTACATTAGATTATTAAACAATTACCATAAAAGAAGGCTTTGATTTTGTAAGAGATTAAAAAGAGGTTTCCCTTCATACCTTTAGCTCTCAATATGCTACAGTATATATACTCAACATCAGAGCTTTAGTGAACCTGCCACAAACAAAAATCCCTGACGATGCAGAAGCTTTCTTCACTCCGTGCAGGGTGCAAGAGGCGCGCTTTCAGGGAAGGCAGCTGTATTTCATTTCATGCATCACAAACAACTTCGGGGCAAAACCTATTAGGTTTAAGTTTAGTCAGGTTCTTACAACACTCTTTTCTCAGCATCTTTTGGACACTGCTCAAATGCAGCTTTCCTCCTCCATGATCAAGTCTCTCTTTCCTCCTCACTTTCAGTTTGTTGAAGGAGCACCAGAGGAAAACGCACCTGGACGTTTCTGCACCAAGCACTATTGGGAACACAAGACTGAAACCCCAAGATTACTCCATGTTTGGAAAAGGAAATGGAGAAGGCTGGAAATGTTTCAAATCCTCTCTGAGCATGAACTGGATTTCCAAACCACCTCAGAGGTGGCTCAATGGGTCAAGACCAATTGCATAAGTTTCAATAAAGCCAAATGCCGGGTTCTGAGCTTCGGCTACAACAACCCCCAGCAGCGCTACAGGCTTGGGGAGGAGTGGCTGGAGAGCTGCTCAGCAGAGAGGGACCTGGGGGTGTTGACTGATAGCTGCCTGATCATGAGTCAGCAGAGTGCCCAGGTGGCCAAGAAAGCCAAGGCATCCTGGCCTGTATCAATAGTGTGACCAGCAGGACCAGGGAATCAATCGTCCCCCAGTACTCGGCACTAGTGAGGCTGGACCTTGTGTACTGTGTTCAGTTTTGGGCCCTTCACTACAAGGAGGACATGGAGTTGCTGGAATGTGTCCAGAGCAGGGCAACAAAGCTGGTGAAGGGTCTGAAGCACAACTCTTATGAGGAGTAGCTGTGGGAAGCAGAGTTGTTTAGTCTGAAGAAAAGAAGGCCGAGGGGAGACCTTATTGCCCTCTACAACTACCTGAAAGGAAGGTTGTAGAGAGGTGGGGGACAGTCTGTTCAACCAAGTAACAAGCGATAGGAGAAGAGGAAATGGCCTCAAGTTGCACCAAGGGAAGTTTAGATTGGATATTAGGAAGAATTTATTCCAGTTCTCAGGTACTGGAATGGGTTGCCCAGGGCAGTGGTAGAGTCCCCATCCCTGGAGATATTTAAGAGACGTGTAGACATAGTGCTTGGGGACATGGTTTAGTCAGGGACTTGTCAGTGTGAGGTTAATGGTGGGACTCGATGATCTTAAAGGTCTTTTCCAGTCGAGGCAATTCTGCAGTTCTGTAATCTGTCACTATGCCTTACCTATTGCAGCACTGAGAGATTGTTTTAAGTGGCAGAACTACAAGCATTTAAGACTTGTAAAACAATAATTAATAATGGCTGCCCAGTAAGTTCACAGATATCACCAGGGAGAAGAAAACTGGCACAAGTATTAGAAAAGGCAATTTTAATGACTAGGAGTTTGGCACCGGGACTTGCTGTGACAATGCTCTTTTAAGGATTAGGACCAGCAAGAATTTTTTTTTTTTTTTTTTAATTGGAGTATTTTGCATGGTTTTAAAACGATTTTCTGTGAACAGAATTGAGTAACAAAGAAAAGAGCCTATTTTGCTAAATCCTTAGATATTACCAAAATTACAGCAAAAGAGTGAAAACAGTCATCTCGCCTGTGTATCTGCAACAAGGTGATTATTATTCAAATCCTCTCCCTCTCTTATTTAAAAGTTAAATGTGATAACCCTGATGCATTTATTCACCTTTTTTTGATCCATAAGCACAAATCTCTATCAGGATTATCTCAACAGCAAATACATTTCTGCAGCACACGGAAAGGATGAGGACTCGTGCACATACAGTAGAGCAGACACAGCTCTGGACCGATGCACCAACACAGGCACTCCCTGTCCCAGATCAGTGTCCATCGACTCCCTCTGCTGGCAAGAGCTGCCACTTTCCTCTTCCAAAAAATCATCTTTTTTGGCTTTGTAACTTTCGACCAGCACATAAAATGACAGTCAGTCTCATTAAGCCACTTTGAAAGGCCAGGGGGAAGACATAAAAGCAATAAATTACTCCAAAAGGCAATCCAGAACATGAACACTGCAGCAGATTGTGCCAAATCTTATCCAGTGCTTGTGACCAGCTGCTTTGCAGCGCACGTTTGTGACCAAGATAACTTAGAATCTAAGCAGCTTCCTAGCAAATTCCAGATAAGCCTAGAATAAGTATCCAGTATTCATTTTAATTGTAGTTTGCACAGCAATATTGATGGAAATGAAACTGGGCTCTATTTGCTCTTTGTTCCATGCAAGCTTTCAGATTTTCTTATTAAAGCCAGCCTTAAAATAAATAATGTAAGACTCATGAAATAGTACATTGCATTTCATTTAAAATATTTATGGAATTCCCTAAAAAAGAAAATTACTACATGCATTTTACCTTAAAACTTGAAAGGCTAGAGGCTGGATATGCACAAGTGAGCCTGAAGAGCTGGATGGCCGCCCCAGCCCCATCAGCTGCCTGTCTTTAGTCTCCCTTGGGTGAAGGGGACCAGCTGAGACCAGCTCAGAGAGGTGACCAGCCTGCTACAGTTTGGCTAGATGAATCAGAGACAGGTCCATTACTTACTCTGTCTCCACTGTTTAAGAAAAAAATTATTGTAACCTGCCTTTCATTTCAAACCTGTGAACTGTTGATCTATTGGGTCTTTTTCACGGCTGACGTCACAACATTTCAGGGAAATGTCACACCATTGTCAAATAATGCTCACACTACTTCCATAAATGTGAGCATCCAACAAAGCCCCGTTACAGACAAATTTAGAAAAGTTTGGGGAGGGAAGATGAACTAGCAAATTACATGCATAAGAATCCTCTCTTAATGTCTCCCATCCCCTCTTCTGCCCTGCACTCGGCCACTAGCACCAGGAGAGCAAAGCATGCAAGAGAAAGAAGACCTGGTCACAGAGGTGGCCTGTCAGGGTCTCTGTAAACTACATCCTGTTGTCCCAATAGCGCTACAGGAAAAGTAGCACAGAACAGCAGCCAGAAACCAGAAAGTTCAAGGACCCTTCACAGGAGATGGTTACAAGCTACTGCTATTCTGGGAGCAGACCCACAACCCCCACCCCCTTTATCATTCCCACACAGCACCCAGCTGTTTCAAGACAAATGCATCAAAAATAGAGGAACCTGTAAGTTTCTTGAGCAAAAATAAATCAAACTTCCACAGTCAAAGGAGTGCAGCCCCTCTGCATTTTGAACAAGGTGAGAGTGGGCCCAAGGAGCGGTTTGTGCACGTGTGGGCATGTAACTGTGTGCGATGGCTTCTCGTGGAGAGGTGTTCCCACACGCACAACCATTACACTATATTTCCAAATATGAAAACCATATTTTCATCCTGGGGGTCAAGACTTGTAAACAATTCACCAACTGAAGGAAATGCAAAGTATGACAAACGGAGTAACACTTTGCTTCATCTCAACACGTTGTGAATGTTGGTTTGACTATATGAGGATGCCAACAACCATGTCTGAAAGCAAGCAGGGTGGCTGAGTACCCAAGACCTGGCGAAACACCAAATCCTTCTGCTATCTGGTATCACCACCAGAACATCACACCTAGAAGCGTTCAACTCCCCATCAGGGGCACAAACCTCTGCCAGACAGATGTTGAGCTGGGACCATGACTACAGCTACACAGCCACGTGTGCACTGCCATACTCCCGGGACAACCTCACCACCCCATCTTCAGAGTTAAGAGAAAATTACAGAGTTCCTTTCTTCGTTTTCACTCTGGACTTTCAAGATACACTAAGTAGCATGCCTAGGACTCTGCGTACTTCCCTTGGGTTTTGAGAATGTAGTGGGATTATTTCATTTTTGGAGGGAGGATTAAAAGTTACTTTTTCTTTTTAAGTAAAAACAGACTCTACATAATCACAGGACTCCAGGAACTGGACCCATTTAAGAGAGTGCTACAAGCGTCTACATATTTTAAGATGAATTTTGAGGTAGCAACAGAGGCACATAGGAACATGGTCATTAAGTTGTTATAACGAAACAGATTCCATTGTTATTTTCAGTAAGCTGTTTCAAAGCTCTCTCTCAGTATTTTCTAAAATATCCTTCTAAAAAATTTATTTTCCATGCTTAAGTAATTATACGGTTGACGCAACTCCACAACACTCTAGTACAATCTCCAACACACAACAAACTACTAGTTTCATATTGTTTATTTAATGTCCCTCATACCTAAATGCACACTCACCTGTATGCTTGGTGAGCATACACAAAAACTGTATCCAGATGTAAATATTATCAACTTCTTCAAATCATAAGCCTGACACTACAATCTCCATTTAAATAATCAGAAAAAATTAAGTCTTGGGGTTTTTTTCCCTGATTTCTAGTTTATGAAATATGCTTTATTCCAGAAATATGCTTTATTTTTTATTCGTAAATGCCTTTATCAGAAAAATCAGAAAATAACTAGATTTTATACAATGCCTACTATCCCAGAAGGCTTATATATAAAATAAAAAGCAGAAGCACTGACGTGCTGATTATTTAGGCAAACATGGCACAAACATCAATAACGGCTTCTACAGGCACAAACCTCCTCTCCTTTACTGAGGGAAAGGGAATATTGGCTACATTGCTGAGGTTATTTTCAGATTATTTTCAGAAAGCCCATAGGACTCCTGAATTTCTACACAGACAGATACTACAGGAGGGTACGGGAACTCTCATTTACCGTAACCAAAAGATGGTTCTCCTCACAGAAAGCATGGCTGTCCTTAGCAATTAGGTAGCAATTGCCTTAAAAGCAGGGATTTTAAGACATGCTGCAGAGAGACTTGTATAATAGGAAGGAATTTTTATGATACACCAAGGTAACTGCATGCAAGTTTTGCACAGATACAGGTTAAATACTGAAGATATAGAGGAGTAAAATACATTTCTTAAATTCTGTAGGCAGAGGGCAGCATGCTCAAGCCATCAGCGCTGTTTCAGTGCTGCCTGCAGTTCTAATTAACATCTCACTCTCACAAAGAGATCACCTTTGTGTAATGGTGACTCTGAAACCTGAGGATACCTAGTAATTTAAAAAGGAAGCTGACTACATCGATGTTTATGATTTCAAAAATGTGCTTTTTATTACAGATGGCATCTCTGTGTATCATAAAAGAAATCAGGTTGCGGTCATAGTAAATGTTAATCTTCTGAAGTCAATAAAAACTCTGCTCGAAAATGTCACTGCAGCTTTGCAGAAGAAACACATTGGAGTGATGAAAACCAAAGTGTGGGGAAAACAGAACATGGATTATAAATGACAACTTGTCAAGATCAGCCGCCTTCTAAATACAAGAAATATAGTGACAAAATGATTCATATTTGTGGAATTGAACAAGTCTGAAGAATTTAATCTTAAGTAGATCACTTTTGTAATTGACTCTGTAAGGCTGTCTGCAAGAATTCAACATTTACATATAACGATAATGCATATTAGGCAGTAATTACCATGGACTTTTCTTTAATTATCACTGATACTGCAAATAAATCCTATGTTCCTAATTGAAGAATGTAATTAAGTCTGAATAGTTCAGAGGGAAAGAGAAGAGACACAAACATTGATTTTAAAATCAGGAGAATGGCACACTATACCAAAATTCCCTTCCTCTTTCTACTTGTGTAAAAGAGCATAAGAAATCCATCCTCTCTAATGAAAATGCAATTATTAACCCCGCTTTGCCTTTTTTACTAACAATACAAAGTAATTTCTCACACAACTTTATCCAGGATTTGAAAAGTCCATTTGCTCACAAAGAACAAAAACCATTTTTATTTTGACACATCAGCACTGTGAAACCTCTATGGACTCTGTGAGCATCCCCAAGGAAAAGGGAGATTGTTAGTGAATAGAGAAAGGCAATCTGGGAACAGGGAACAGAAGGGAGGGAGACTGAAGGCAGAGGTGAGATCATCTGAGATTCACATAACATCCCTAATTTAAGTTTAGTTCAAGGAAGGAATTTAGTAAGTAAAAACTATCCTAGGTTATATTATTAGATATCAATAACTTAAAAACACACAGGGCAAAAATTGTCACTATCCACAGGTATGCAAGGACTAGCCCTGAAAGCAGCATCAGTAGACTATGACCTGAAATTAAAGTTCAATTGTCTGCTTAAGAGATGATGACATGAAATGTTGATTGACAACAAACTGCACAAACAACTCAAGGCAATCTACGGGATGCAGTCAACTTGGCCACAAGGACTTGAATGAAGTTCACTTACCTTTTAAAATACTCAAATTATATGGAGCAAGAAATTCTGGCATTGAGGGG